>NW_028327444.1:173512-215033 GCF_031878675.1 Megascapheus bottae | reverse complement strand
TCCCTAACCCTAACCCTAACCCTAAACCTTACCCTTACCCTAAACCTAACCCAAACCCTTACCCTACACCTAAACCTAACCCTAACCCTAACCCTTACCTTTATTTTAACCCTAATCCTAACCCTAATCCTTACCCTTATGCTAACGCTAACCCTAACCCTAATCCTAACCCTAACACACACCATTACCCTAACCATAACCCTAACCCTAATCTTAACCCTAACCCTTATCCTTACCCTGAACCTAACCCTAAACCTAACCCTAAAACTAACCCCAGCCCTTACCCTAACCCTAACCCTAACCCTAACCTTAACCCTAATGCTTACACTTACCCTAACCCTAACCCTAATCCTAAACCTAACACTAACCCTAACATTAACCCTTACCCTTACCCTAACCCTAACCCTAACCCTTACCCTTACCCTAACTCTAACACTAAACCTAACCCTAACCCTAAACCTAACCCTAACCCTAACCCTAACCCTTAACCCTACCCTAACCCTAACCCTTACCGTAACACTAACTCTAAACCTAACCCTAACACTTACCCTAACCCTAACCCTAACCCTAACCTTAAACTTAACCTGAAACCTAACTCTAACACTAACCTTAAACCTAACCTTTATAATTACACTAAACCTAACCCCAAACCTAACCGTAACCCTTACCCAAACCCTAACCCTAACCCTTACCTTAACCTAACCCTATCCTTAACCTAACCCTAACACTAAGCCTAACCCTAACTCTTACCCTTAATCAAACCCTAAACCTAACTCAAACCCTGACCATAATTCTAACCCTAACCCTTATATTAACCCTAACCTTAACCAATACCCTAAACCTAACCCTACCTCTAACCCTAACCCTTACCCTTACCCTAAACCATACCCTAAACCTATCCCTAACCCTAACCCTAACCCTAACCTTAACCCTAACTCTAACCCTAACCCTTGCCCTAAACCTAACCCTATCCCTAAACCTAACACTAAACCTAAACCTTACCCTAACCCTAACCCTTACTCGTTACTGTAACCCTTACCTCAACCCTAACCCTAACCCTAACCCTAACCCTTACCCTTACCCTAACCCTAACCCTAAACCTAAACCTAACCCTTACCCAAACCCTAACCCTATCCCTAACCCTAACTCTTATCCTTACCCTAAAACTAACCCTAAACCTAACCCTTAACCTAAACCTAACCCTAACCCTAAACTTAACCCAAACCCTAACCCTACCCCTAACCCTAACCCTATCCTTTACCCCGAACCTACACCTAACCTTAATGCTAACCCTAAAACTAACCCTTAGCTTAGCCCTAACCCTAACCCTAACCCTAATCCTTACCCTAAACCTAACCCTAGCCCTAACCCTTACACTTTCCCTAACCCTAAACCTAACCCTAACTCTAACACTTACCCTTACCCTAAACCTAACCCTAAGCCTAACCCTAACCCTAACCCTAACCCTAACCCTAAACTTAAACCAAACCCTAACCCTAACCCTAACCCTAACCCTAAACCTTACCCTAAACCTAACCCAAACCCTTACCCTACACCTAAACCTAACCCTAACCCTAACCCTTACCTTTATTTTAACCCTAATCCTAACCCTAATCCTTACCCTTATGCTAACGCTAACCCTAACCCTAATCCTAACCCTAACACACACCATTACCCTAACCATAACCCTAACCCTAATCTTAATCCTAACCCTTATCCTTACCCTGACCCTAACCCTAAACCTAACCCTAAAACTAACCCCAACCCTTACCCTAACCCTAACCCTAACCCTAACCTTAACCCTAATGCTTACACTTACCCTAACCCTAACCCTAATCCTAAACCTAACACTAACCCTAACATTAATCCTTACCCTTACCCTAACCCTAACCCTAACCCTTACCCTTACCCTAACTCTAACACTAAACCTAACCCTAACCCTAAACCTAACCCTAACCCTAACCCTAACCCTAACCCTTAACCCTACCCTAACCCTAACCCTTACCCTAACACTAACTCTAAACCTAACCCTAACACTTACCCTAACCCTAACCCTAACCCTAACCTTAAACCTAACCCGAAACCTAACTCTAACACTAACCTTAAACCTAACCTTTATAATTACACTAAACCAAACCCCAAACCTAACCGTAACCCTTACCCAAACCCTAACCCTAACCCTTACCTTAACCTAACCCTATCCTTAACCTAACCCTAACACTAAGTCTAACCCTAACTCTTACCCTTAATCAAACCCTAAACCTAACTCAAACCCTGACCATAATTCTAACCCTAACCCTTACACTAACCCTAACCTTAACCAATACCCTAAACCTAACCCTACCTCTAACCCTAACCCTTACCCTTACCCTAAACCATACCCTAAACCTATCCCTAACCCTAACCCTAACCCTAACCTTAACCCTAACTCTAACCCTAACCCTTGCCCTAAACCTAACCCTATCCCTAAACCTAACACTAAACCTAAACCTTACCCTAACCCTAACCCTTACCGTTACTGTAACCCTTACCCCAACCCTAACCCTAACCCTAACCCTTACCCTTACCCTAATCCTAACCCTAAACCTAAAACTAACCCTTACCCAAACCCTAACCCTATCAACCCTAACTCTTATCCTTACCCTAAAACTAACCCTAAACCTAACCCTTAACCTAAACCCTAACCCTAACCCTAAACTTAACCCAAACCCTAACCCTACCCCTAACCCTAACCCTATCCTTTACCCCGAACCTAAACCTAACCTTAATGCTAACCCTAAAACTAACCCTTAGCTTAGCCCTAACCCTAACCCTAACCCTAATCCTTACCCTAAACCTAACCCTAGCCCTAACCCTTACACTTTTCCTAACCCTAAACCTAACCCTAACTCTAACACTTACCCTTACCCTAAACCTAACCCTAAGCCTAACCCAAACCCTAACCCTAACCCTAACCCTAAACTTAAACCAAACCCTAACCCTAACCCTAACCCTAACCCTTACCCTTACCTAACCCTAACCCTAACCCTAAACCTAACCATAACCCTAACCCTAACACTTACCCTAACATTAAGCGTATACCTAACCCTAACCCTAACCCTTACCCTAAAACCTAACACTAATCCTAATCCTAACCCTTACCATTACCCTAACCCTAACCCTAACCCTTACCCTAACCCTCACCCTAACCCTAAACCTTACCCTAAACCTAACCCTTACCCTTACCCTAACCCTAACCCTAACCATAAACATTACCCTTACCCTACCCCTAACCCTAACGCTAAACCTAAACCTAACCCTAACCTAACCCTTAACTTTACCCTAAACCTAACCCTAACCCTAACCCTAACCCTAACTTTAACCCTAACCCTTATACTTAACCTAACCCTAACCCTAAACCTAACATTAACCCTTACCCTAACCGTAACCCTAACCCTTAACCTAACCCTAACCCTAACCCTTACCCTTCCCCTAACCCTAAACCTAACCCTAACTCTAACACTTACCCTTGCCCTAAACCTAACCCTAAACCTAACCCTAACCCTAACCCTAACCCTAAACTTAACCCAAACCCTAACCCTAACCCTAACCCTAACCCTAATGCTAAACCTAAACCTAACCCTAAACCTAACCCTTACATTTACCCTAAACCTAACCCTAACCCTAATCCTAACCCTAACCCTTAACCTTGCTCTCACCCTAACACTAACCTTAAACCTAACCCTAACCCTAACCTAACCCTAACTTTAACCCTAACCCTTATACTTACCCTAACCCTGAAACTAACCCTAACCTTAACCCTTACCCTAACCGTAAACCTAACCCTTACCCTAACCCTAACCCTTACCTTAACCTTAACCCTAACCCTTTAACTAACCCTAAACCTAAGCCTAACCCTAACCCTCACCCTTAACCAAACCCTAAACCTAACTCTAACCCTAACCCTAACACTTACACTTACACTTACATTACCCCTAAAACTAACCGTAACCCTAACCCTTACCCTTACCCTAAACCTAACCCTAACCCTAACCCTTACCCTTACCTTAACCCTAACCCTAACCCTAACCCTACTCCTTACCCTAACCCTAACCCTAACCCTAACCGTAATCCTAAACCTAACCCTAACCTAACCCTAACCCTAACCCTTACCCTAACCCTAAACCTAACCCTAACCCTAACTCTAACCGTAAACCTAAGCTTAAAAAACCTCCAACTCTAAACCTAACCCTAAACCTAACCCTTACCCTTTCCATAACCCTAAACCTAACCCTAAACCTTACACTTACCCTAACCCTAACCCTAACCCTTACCATTACCTTAACTCAACCCTGAACCTAACCCTAACCATAACCCTAACCCTTACCCTTAACCAAACCCTAACCCTAACCCTAACCCTTACCCTAACTGTAACCCTTCCCCTACCCTAAACCTAACTCTAACCATAAACCTAACTCTTATCCTTACCCTAACCCTAACCCTAAACCTAACACTAACCCTAACCCTTAACCCTAACCGTAACCCTAACCCTAACCATAACCCTACCCCTACCCTAACCCTAACCCTAATCTTAATGCTAACCCTAAACCTAAACCCAACCCTTACCCTAACCCAAACCCTAACCCCAATCCTTACCCTAAACCTAACCCTTACCCTTTCCCTAACCATAACCCTAACCCTAACCCTTACCCTTACCATAACCCTAACCCTAACCCTAAACCTAACCCGAAACCCAACCCTTACCCTAACCCAAACCCTAACCCCAATCCTTACCCTAAACCTAACCCTTACCCTTTCCCTAAAAATAACCCTAACCCTAACCCTTACCCTTACCATAACCCTAACCCTAACCCTAAACCTAACCCGAAACCTTACACTTACCCTAAACCTAACCCTAACCCTAACCCTAACCCTTACCATTACCTTAACTCAACCCTCAACCTAATCCTAACCATAACCCAAACCCTTACCCTTACCCTAACCCTAACCCTAACCCTAACCCTTACCCTAACTGTAACCCTACCCCTACCCTAACCCTAACCCTAACCCTAAACCTAACACCAACCCTAACCCTTAACCCTAACCGTAACCCTAACCCTAACCATAACACTACCCCTACCCTAACCCTAACCCTAATCTTAATGCTAATCCTAAACCTAAACCCAACGCTTACCCTAACCCAAACCCCAACCCCAATCCTTACCCTAAACCTAACCCTTACCCTTTCCCTAACCATAACCCTAACCCTAACCCTTACCCTTACCATAACCCTAACCCTAACCCTAACCTTAACCCTAACCCTAACCCTAACCCTTACCCTAACCCTAAACCTAACCCTAACCCTTTTCCTAACCCTAATCCTTACACTTACTCTAACCCTAACACTAAACCTAAACCTAACCCTAACCTTAACCCTAACACCAAACCCTAACACTAACCCTAACCCTTACCCTTACACTAACCATAACCTACCCCTAGCCCTAACCCTAACCCTAACACTTACCCTAACCCTAATCATAACCCTAACCCTTACCCTTACACTAATCCTAACCCCAATCTTAACCCCAACCCTAAACCTAATCCTAGCCCTAACCCTAACCCTTACCCAAAAACCTAACCCTAACCCTAACCCTAACCCTAAACTTAACCCTAATCCTAACCCTAACCATATCCTTACGCTTACCCTAAACCTAATCCTAAACTTAACCCCAACCATAAACCTAACCCTAACCCTAACACTTACCCTTACCCTATCCCTAAACCTAACCCTAACACTAACGCAAACGCTAACCCTAACCCTAACCCTAACCCTAACCCTTCCCTAAACTCTAACCCTAACCCTAACCATAACACTTACCCTAACCCTAACCCTAACCCTAACCCTAATGCTACCCCTAACTCTTACCCTAACCCTAACCCTACCCTAACCCTAACCCTTATCCTAACTCTATCTCTAAACCTAACCCTAACCCTAACCCTTAACCTAACCCTAACACTAAACCTAACCCCTAACACTAACCCATACGCTAACCCTATCCCTAACCCTAACCCTAAGTCTTAACCTAACCCTAACCCTAAAACTAACCCTAACACTATCCCTAACCCTTACCCTAACCCTAACCCTAATCCTAACCCTAACCCTTACCCTAACCCTAACCCTAATCTTAACCATAACCCTAACCCTTACCCTAACCCAAACCCTAACTCCAACCGTTACCCTAACCCTAAGCCTTATTTTTCCCTAACCCTAACCATAACCCTAACCCTTACCCGAACCATAACCCTAACCCTAAGCCTAACCCTAACCCTAATCCTAACCTAACCCCTAAACATAACCCTCACCCTTATCCTTACCCTATCCCTAAACCTAACCCTAACCATAACCCTAACCCTAACCCTTACCCTTACACTAACCCTAACCTTAAACCTAAACCTAACCCTTACCTTAACACTAACACTAAACTCTAACCATAACACTAACCCTTACCCTAACCCTAACCCTAGCCCTAACCCTAACCCTAACACTTATCCTAACCCTAACCCTAACCCTTACCCTTACACTAACCCTAACCCTAATCTTAACCCTAACCCTAAACCTAACCCTAACCCTAACCCTAACCCTAACCCTATCCCTAACCCTCACCCTAACCTTAACCCTAATCCTAACCCTAAACCTAACCCTTACCCTTACCCTAACCCTAACCCTAACCTTAACCCCAAACCTAAGCCTAACCCTAACCTTAACACTTACCCTTACACTATCCGTAACCCTAACCCAAACCCTTATCCTAAACCCAACCGTAACCCTAACCCTTACTCTAACCCTAACCCTAACCCTAACCCCTAACCCTTACCCTAACCCTAAGTCTAAAACTAACCTTAACCCTTACCCTTACTCTAACCCTAACCCTATCTCTAACCCTAACCCTAACCCTAACCTTAACCCTTACCATAACCCAACCCTAACCCTTACCCTAACCCTAACATCAACCTTAACCCTAACTCAAACCTAACCCTAAACCTAACCCTAACCCTAACCCTATCCCTAACCCTAACCCTTACCCTAATCCTAACCCTAAATCTAACCATAACCCTAACCCTAACCCTTATCCTAACCCTAAACATAACCCTAACCCTTAACCTAACCCTAACACAAACCCTAACCCTAAACCCTAACCCTAAGCCTAACCCTAACCCTAACCCTAACCCTAAACCTAACACTTACCCTTATCCTAACCCTAACCCTCAACCTAACCCTAACCATAACCCTAACACCTAACACTAAACCTAACCCTAACCCTTACCCTTACCCTAAACCTAACCCTAACCCTAACACTTAACCTTGACCTATAACAAACCCTAACCCTAACCGTTACCCTAACCCCAACCCTAACCCTAACCCTTCCCCTAACCCTAACCATAACACTGACCCTAAGCCTTACCCTAAACCTAACCCTAACCTTAACCCTAACCCTAACCCTAACCCTAACCCTAACCTATCCCTAAACCTAACGATAACCCTTACCCTTAACCTTACCCTAACCCGAACCCTAACCCTATCCCTAACCCAAAAACTTACCCTTACGCTAAACCTAACCCTAACCATTACCCTAACCATAACCTTAACCACAACACTAAATCTAAACCTAACCCAAACCCTAACCTTTACCCTTACACTAACCATAACCCTAAACCTACCGTAACTCTAACCCTAAACCTAACCCTAAACCTTACCCTAACCCTAACCCTAACCCTAAACCTAACCCTAACCCTTACCCTAACCCTAACCCTAAACCTAACCCTAACCCTAACCTAAGCCTAGCCCTAACCCTAACCCTACCCTTACCCTAACCCTAACCCTAACCCTAACCCTTATCCTTATCCTAATCCGAAACCTAACCCTAAACCTAAACCTAACCCTAACCCTAACACTAACCCTAACCCCTAACCCTAACCCATACCCTAACCCTATCCCTAAACCTAACCCTAACTCTTACCCTAACAATAACCCTAACCCTAATCCTAACCCTAACCCTTACCCTAACCCTAACCCTAATACTAACCGTATCCCTAACCCTTACCCTAACCCAAACCCTAACCCCAATCCTTAACCTAACCCTAACCCTTAGTTTTTCCCTAACCCTAACCCTAACCCTAACCCTTACCCTTACCATAACCCTAACCCTAACCCTAACCCTAATCCTAATCCTAACCTAAACCCTAACTATAAACCTAACCCTAACCCTAAACCTAACACTAACCATAACCCTAACCTTAACCCTTACCCTTACACTAACAATAACCCTACACCTAAACCTAACCCTAAACTTAACCCTAACACCAAACCATAACCGTAACACTAACCCTTACCCTAACCCTAACCCTAACCCTAGCCCTAACCCTAACCGTAACACTTACCCTAACCCTAACCCTAACCCTTACCCTTACACTAACCCTAACCCTAATCTTAACCCCAACACTAAACCTAACCCTAAACCTAACCCTAACCCTAACCCTAACCGTAACCCTAACCCTAATCTTAACTCTATTCCTAACCCTAACACTAACCCTTACCCTTACCCTAACCCTAACCTTAACCCCAACCCTAAACCTAACCCTAACCTTAGCACTTACCCTTACCCTATCCCTAACCCTAACCCAAACCCTTATCCTAAACCCAACCGTAACCCTAACCCATACCCTAACCCTAACCCTAACCCCTAACCCTTACCCTAACCCAAACCCTAACACTAACCCTAATCCCTACCCTTACCCTAACCCTTACCCTATCTCTAACCCTAACCGTAACCCTAACCTTAACCCTTTCCCTAACCCTAACCCTAACCCTTACCCTAACCCTAACCTCAACCTTAAAGCTAACACTAACCCTAACCCAAACCGTAATCCTAACCCTAACCCTAAACCTTACCGTTACCCTAATCCTAACCCTAACCCTTACCCTAAATCTAACCCTAACCCTCACCCTAACCCTAATCCTTACCCTGACCTTAACCCTAACCATAAAACTAACCCTTACCCTTACCCTAACGCTAAAGCTAACCCTAAAAATAAAACTAACCCTAACCCTAACCCTAACCCTAACCCTTACCCTAACCCTAACCCAAACCCTAACACTTACCCTTACCCTAACCATAAACCTAACCTTAAAACCCAACCCTAAACCTAACCCTAACCTTAACCCTACCTCTTACCCTTACCCTAACCCTCACCCTAAACCTAACCCTAACCCTAAACCTTACCCTAACCCTAAACCCTAACCATTACCCTACCCCTAACCCTAATCCTAAACCTAGCCCTTACCCTTACAATAACCCGAACCCTAACCCTAAACCTAACCCTAACCCTAACATTAACCCTAAAACTTACCCTTACAATAACCCTAACCCTAACCCTAAACCTAACCCTAACCCTAACTCTAACCCTTACCCTTACCCTAACCCTAAAAAAACCTAACCACAACCCTTACCCTTAACCTCACCGTAACCCTAACCTTAACCCTAACCCTAACCCTAACCCTAACCTTAACCCTACCCTTATCCTTACACTAATACTAACCCTAAACCTAACCCTAACCCTAAACCTAATCCTTACCCTTACCATTACCCTAAACCTAACCCTTAAGCTTACCCTAACCCTAACCCTAACCTTAACCATAACCCTAACCCTAACCCTAACCCTTACCCTAACCCGAACCCTAAACCTAACCTGAACCCTAACCCTATACCTAACCCTAACTGTTATTCTTACCCTAACCCTAAGCCTAAATCTAACACTAACCCTAACACCTAACCCTGACCATAACACTAACCCTAAACTTAACCCTAACCCTAACCCTAACCCTAACCCTTACCCTAACCCTAACTTTAAACCTAACCCTAACCTTAACCTAACTCGAACCCTAACCCTAACTCCTAACCCTAACCATAACCCTAAACCTAAACTTAAACCTAAACCTAACCCTAACCCTAACCCTTACCCTAACTGTAACCCTAATCCTAACACTAACCCTTACCTTGCCCCAACACTAACCCTAATCCTAACCCTAAACCTAACCCTAAAAATAACCCTAATCTTTACCCTAACCATTACCCTAACCCTAAACCTAACCCTAACCCTAACATTTACCATTACCCTAACCGTAAGCCTAAACCTAAACCTAACCCTAAGCCTAACCCTTACCCTAACCCTAACCGTAACCCTAATCCTAACCCGAACCCTAACCCTATCCCTAAACCTAACTCTTATACTTACCCTAACCCTAACCCTAAACCTAACCCTAACCCTAACCCTAACCCCTAACAGTAAACATAACCTAACCCTAACCCTAAACCTTACCCCTACCCTAACCCTAACTTTAATGCTAACCCTAACCCTAACCCTAACCCTTACCTTAGCCCTAACCCTAACCTTAATGCTTACCCTAACCCTAACCCTAACCCTTACCCTTTCCCTAACCCTAACCCTAACCGTAACTCTAACACTTACCCTTACCCTAAACCTAACTCCAAACCTAAACCTAACCCTAACCCTAACCTCAACACTACTCTAACCCTAAACCTAACCCTAACCCTTACCCTTACCCTTACCATAAACCTAACCCTAACCCTAACCCTAAACCTAACCCTAACCCTAAACCTAATCCTTATCCTAACCTTAACGGTATACCTAACATTAAACCTAACCCTTACCCTAACCCTGACCCTAACCATAACCTAACCCTAACCCTTCCCCTAAACCTAACCCTAACTCTAATCCTTACCCTTACCCTAACCCTAAGCCTAACCCTAACCCTAACCCTTACCCTTACCATAAACCTAACCCTAACCCTAACCATAAACCTTACACTTACCCTAACCCTAACCCTTATCCTTACCCTAACCCTAACCCTAAACCTACACCTAAATCTAACCCTTACCCTAACCCTAACCCTAATCCTAAACCTAACCCTAACCCTAAACTTAACCCTAACCCTTACCCTTACCCTAACCCTAACCCTAAACCTAACCCTAAACCAAACCCTAACCCTAACCCTTACCCTTACCCTAACCCTAACCCTAACCCTAACCCTAACCCTAACCCTAAACCAAACCCTAACCCTAACCCTTATCCTTACCCTAACCCTAACCCTGTCACTAACCCTAACCCTTACCCTAACCCTAACCCTAACCCTAACCCTTACCTTAACCTAACCCTAATCCTTAACCTAAACCTAACCCTAACTCTTACCATTATCCAAAACCTAAACCTAAATCTAAACCTAACCTTAACATTAACCCGAACCTTTACCCTAACCCTAAGTTAACCCTTACCCTAACCCTAACCCTAACCCTAACCCTAACCTTAACCCTAACACTAACCCTTACCCTTAACCTAACCCTAACCCTAAATCTAACCCTAACCCTAACCGTAACCCTAAACCTAAACCTAAACCTTGCCCTTACCCTAACCCTAACCCTAAATCAAATCTAACCCTAACCCTAATCCTAACCCTAACCCTTACCCTTCCCTTAACTCTAACCCTAACCCTAACCCTAACACCTAACCCTAACACTTACCCTTATCCTAACCTTAACCCTAACACTTACCCTTACCCTAACCCCTACCCTAACGCTAACCCTAACCCTAACCCTAAACCTAACCCTTACACTTACCCTAACCCTAAACCTAACCCTAACCCTAAACGTAACCCTTACCCTTACCCTACCCAAACGCTAACCCTAACCCTAAACCTTACCCTTACCCTAAACCTAACCCTAACCCTTACCCTAAACCTAACCCTAACCCTAACCCTAACCCTTATCCTATCCTTCAACCTAACCATAATCCTTACCCTTACCCTAACACTAACCCTAAAACTAACCCTAACCCTAACCCTAACCCTAACACATACCCTTACCCTAAGCCTAACCCTAACCCTAACCGGAAACCTGAATCTAACCCTAACCCTAACCCTAACCCTAACCCTTACCCTAACCCTAACCCAAACCCTAATGCTTACCCTTACCCTAACCCTAAACCTAAACTTAAAACCCAACCCTAAACATAACCCTAATCCTAAACCTAGCCCTTACCCTTACCCTAACCCTAACCCTAACCCTTACCCTAACCCTAACCCTAACCCTAACACTTACCCTTACCCTAATCCTAACCCTAACTTTAACCCCAACCTAAACCTAACCCTAATCCTAACCCTCACCCTAACCCTAATTTTACCCTAACCCTAATCCAAACCCTAACCCTAACCCTTATCCTTACCCTAACCCTAACCCTAACCCTAACCCTAAACCTTACCCTAACCCTAAAACTAACCCTAAACCTAACCCTCACCCTAACCCTAACCCTAACCCTTACCCTTACCCTTACCCTAAGCCTAACCCTAACCCTAACCCTAAACCTTACCCTTACCCTAAAACTAACCCTAAACCTAACCATAAACCTTACCCATACCCTAAACTTAACCCTAACACTAACCATTACCCTTACCCTAACCCTAAACAAACCTTAACCCTAACCCTAACCCTTAACCTAACCCTAACCCTAAACCTAAACCTAACCCTAATCCTAACCATAAATCTTACCCTTAGCCTAACCCTAACCCTTACCTTTACCCTAACCCTAACCCTAACCCTAAACCTAACCCTAACCCTAAACTTAACCCGAAACCTTACCCTTACCCTAACCCTAACCCTAAAACTAAGCTTAAACCTAACCCTAACACTTAACCTTGCTCTCACCCTAACCCTAACCTTAAACCTAACCCTAACCCTAACCCTAATCCTAACCTTAACTCTAACCCTTACCCTTACCCTAACCCTCACCATTACCCTAACCCTTACCCTAACCCTAACCCTAACCCTTACCTTAACCCTAAACCTAACCCTTAACCTAACCCTAAACCTAAGCCTAACCCTAACCCTTACCCTTAAACAAACCCTAAACCTAACTCTAACCCTTACCCTAACATTAAACCTAACCCTTACACTAACCCTAAACTTTACCCTTACCCTAACCCTAACCGTAACCCTAACCTTAACACTAACCCTAAACCTTAGCCTTACCCTAACCCTAACCCTAAACCTAACCCGAACCCTAACCCTAACCCTAACCTTAACCCTAAACCTAACCCTAACCCTTGTCCTTACTCTTACCCTAACCCTAAACCTAACACTAACCCTAAGCCTAAACCTAATCCTAACCCCTACCCTTACCCTAATTCTAACTGTAAATCTAACCCTAACCCATAACCCTAACCCTAACCCTAACCCTAACCCTTACCCTTATCCTAACCCTAACCCTAACCCTAACACTTACCCTTACCCTAAACCCTACCCTAATCCTAAGCCTAACCCTAACCCTTATCCTAACTCTAACCCTAACCCTAACCATTATACTTATCCTAATCCTAAACCTAACCCTAAACCTAACCCTAAACCTAACCCTAAACCTTACCCTTACCTTAAACCTAACCCTAACCCTTACCCTAAACCTAACCCTAACCCTAACCCTATCCCTTACCCTATCCTTAACCCTAACCGTGAACCTAACCTTACCCTTACCCTAACGCTAACCCTAACACTAAGCCTAACTATAACCCTAAACCTAACCTTAACCCTAACCCTTATCCTACCCTAACCCTAACCCTAACCCTGACCCTAAACCCAATCCTAACCCTAACCCTTACCCTAACACTTACCCTAACCCTAACACTAACCCTAACCCTTACCCTTACCCTAACCCTAACCCTAACTCTAATCCTAACCCTAACCCTAAACCTAACCCTAACCCTAACCCTAATCCTAAACCTAACCATAACCCTTTCCCTTACACTTACCCTAACCCTAACCCTAACCCTAAACCTAACCATAACGCTTACCCTTAACATTACCCTAACCCTTACTCTAACCCTAACCCAAAACCATACCCTTACCCTAAACCTAACCCTAACCCTTCCCCTTACCCTAACCGTAACCGTAAACCTAACCTTAACTCTAACCCTAACACTAACCCTTACCCAAACCCTAACCCCAACCCTAACCCTAACCCTTACCATTACCCTAACCCTAACCCTAAACCTAACCCTAACCCTAACCTTAACCCTAACCTTTACCCTAATCCAAACCCTAAACCTAACCCTCAACCTAACCCTAACCCTAACTCTAACCCTTAACCTTACCATAACCCTTACAATAAACCTAACCCTAACCCTTACCCTTACCCTCTCCCTAACCCTAACCTTAATCCTACCCTAACCCTAACCATATCTTTAACCCTTACCCTTATTCTTAACCTAAACCTAACCCTAAACCTAACCCTAACCCTAAACTTAACCATACCCTTACCATAACCCTAAACCTAACCCTAACCCTTACACTTACACTAACCCTAACCCTAGCCCTAAACCTAACCTTAACCATAACCCTTACCCTTTCTCCTAACCCTAACCCTAAGCCTAATCTTAAGCCAGCACTTACAATACCCTACCCTAACCCTAACCCTTAGCCTTATCCTAACCCTAACCCTAACCTAAATGCTAACCCTAACCCTAACCCTACAGCTTACCCTAACCCTAAACCTAACCCTAATCCTTAACCTAATCCTAACCATAACCCCAACCATTACCCTTTCCCCAATCCTAACTCTAACCCTAACCATTACCCTTACCCTAACCCTAACCCTAATCCTAACCCTAACCATAACCATAAACCTAACCCTAACCTTAACCCTAACCCTAAACCTAATCCTAACCCTTACCATTACCCTAACACTAACCCTAAAGCTAACCCTAAACCTAACCCTAACCCTTACCCTTATCCTAACCCTAACCCTAAACCTAACCCTAAACCTAACCCTAACACATAAACCTAACCCTAAACCTAACCCTTACCCTTACCCTAACCCTAACCCTAACCCTAACCCTAACCCTAACATTTACCCTAACCCTAAACCTAACCCTTATCCTAACACTAACCGTAACCGTAACCCTTAACCTAACCCTAACACTAACCTTAACACCGAAATCTAACCTTACCCTAAACCTAACCCTAACCCTTACACTTTCCCTAACCCTAAACCTAACTCTAAACCAAACAATAACCCTTACCCTAACCCTAACCCTAACTATAACCCTAACCCTAACATTTACCCTAACCCTAACCCTAACCCTAACCCTAACCCTTTTCCTAACCCTAAACCTAACCGTAACCCTTACCCTTACCCTAACCCTAACCCTAACACTTACTCTAACCCTAACCCTAAACTCAATCTTAAACCTGAACCTAACCCAAACTCTAACCCTAAACTTAACTGTCTACCTAACCCTAACACTAACCCTTACCCTAACCTTAACCGTATACCTAACCCTAACCCTAACCCTAAACCTTACACTTACCCTAACCCTAACCCTAATTCTAACCCAAACAATAACCCTAACCCTAACCCTTACCCTAACCCTAACCCTAACCCTTACTCTAACCCTAACCCTAACCTCAACCTTAAAACTAACCCTAACCCCAACCCTAACCCTAACCTTAACTGTATACCTAAACCTAACCCTAACCCTTACCCTAAGCTTAACCGTATAACTAACCCTAACCCTAACCCTTACCCTAAACCTAACCCCAACCCTAAACCTAAACCTAAACCTAACCCTAACCTTAACTGTATACCTAACCCTAACCCTAACCCTTACCCTAACCTTACCCGTATACCTAACCCTAACCCTAACCCTTACCCTAAACCTAACCCCAACCCTAACCCGAACCCTAAACCTAACCCTAACCTTAACCCTAACACTTACTCTAACCCTGACCCTAATCCTTATCCTAACACTAACCCTAACCCTAACCCCTAAACTTAACCCTAACCCTAACCCAAACCCTTACCCATACCCAAACCCTAACCCTCACCCTAACCCTAACACTTACCCTAACCTTAACCCTAACCCTAACCCTTACCCTTACCCTAACCCTAACCCTAACCTTAAATCCAACCCTAAACCTAACTCTAACCGTAACCCTTACCCTAACACTTAACCTAACCCTAAGTCTAACCCTAACCCTAACACTTACCCTTACCTTAACCCTAAGCCTAACCCTAAACCTTACCCTAACCCTAATCATAACACTAACCCTAACCCTAACACTTACCCTTACCCTATCCCTAACCCTAACCCTTATCCTAACCCTATCCCTAACCTTAACACTCAAGCTAACCCTAACACTAACTCTAACCCTAACCCTAACTCTTATCTTTACCCTAATCCTAACCCTAAACCTAACACTAACCCTAACCCCTAAACCTAACCATAAACCTAACCCTAACCCTTACCCTTATCCTCACCCTAAACCTAACACTAACCCTATCCATAACACTTACCTTTACCCTAAACCTAACCCTAACCCTTATCCTAACCCTAACCCTAACCCTAACTCTAAACCTTAACCTAAACCTAACACTAACCCTAACACCTCACCATAACCTAACCCTAACCCTAACCCTAACCCTCACCCTTATCCTCACCCTAACCCTAACTCTAACACTAACCCTAACCCTAACACTTAACCTTACCATAATCCTAAACCTAATGCTTATTCTAACCCTATCCCTAAACCTAACCCTCAAGCTAACCCTAACACTAACTCTAAACCCTAAACCTAACCCTTACCCTAACCGTAAACCTAACCCTAACGCTTACACATACCCTAACCCTAAACCTAACCGTAACCCTAACCCTAACCCTAACCCTAACCCAAAACCTTACCCTTACCCTAAACCTAACCATAACCCTTACCCTTACCCTAACAGTAACCTTAAACCTAACCGTAACCCTAACCCTAACCCTAACCCTTACCCTAATCCTAACCCCAACCCTAACCCTAACCCTTACCCTTACCCTAACCCTTACCCTAAACCTAAACCTAACCCTAACCCTAACCTTAACCCTAACACTTACGCTAACCCAAACACTAAACCTAACCCTAAACCTAAACCTAACCCTAACTCTAACCCTTATCCTTACCATAAACCTTACAATAAACCTAAACCTAACCCTTACCCTTACCCTCTCCCTAACCCTAACCTTAATCCTACCCTAACCCTAACCATAACCTTAACGCTTACCCTTCTTGTTAACCTAACCCTAACCCTAAACCTAACCCTAACCCTAAACTTAACCATACCCTTATCATAACCCTAAACCTAACCCTAACACTTACACTTACACTAACCCTAACCCTAACCCTAAACCTAACCTTAACCCTAACCCTTACCCTTTCCCCTAACCCTAACCCTAAGCCTAACCTTAACCCTAACACTTACCCTAACCCTGCCCTAACCCTAACCCTAACCCTTACCCTTACCCTAACCCTAATCCTAACCTTAATGCTACCCCTAACCCTAACCCTACAGCTTACCCTAACCCTAAACCTAACCCTAATCCTTAACCTAACCCTAACCATAACCCTAACCATTACCCTTTCCACAACCCTAACTCTAACCCTAACCATTAACCTTACCCTAACCCTAACCCTAAACCTAACCGTAACCATAACTATAACCCTAACCCTAACCTTAAACCTAACCCTAAATCTAACCCTAACCCTTAACCTTACCCTAACACTAACCCTAAACCTAACCCTAAACCTAACCCTAACCCTTACCCTTATCCTAACCCTAACCCTAAACCTAACCCTAACCCTAAACCTAACACCTAAACCTAACCCTAAACCTAACCCTTACCCTTACCCTTACCCTAACCATAACCATAACCCTAACCCTAACATTTACCCTAACCCTAACCCTTATCCTAACCCTAACCCTAACCGTAACCCTTAACCTAACCCTAACACTAAACTTAACACCGAACTCTAACCCTTACCCTAACCCTAACCCTAACCCTAACCCTTACACTTGCCCTAACCCTAAACCTAACTCTAACCCAAACAATAACCCTCTCCCTAACCCTTACCCTAAACCTAACCCTAACCATAACCCTAACCCTAACATTTACCCTAACCCTAAACCTAACCCTAACCCTAACACTTTTCCTAACCCTAAACCTAACCTTAACCCTTACCCTAACATTAACACTAACCCTAACACCTAACTCTAACCCTTACCCTAACCCTAACCCTAACCCTCACACTTACCCTAACCCTAACCCTAACTCTAACCCAAACAATAACCCTAACCCTAACCCTTACCCTAACCCTAACCCTAACCCTAACTCTTACTCTAACCCTAACCCTAAACTCAATCTTAAACCTAAACCTAACCCAAACTCAAACCCTAACCTTAACTGTATACCTAACCCTAACTCTAACCCTTACCCTAACCTTAACCGTATACCTAACCCTAACCCTAACCCTAACCCTTACACTTACCCTAACCCTAACCCTAACTCTAACCCAAACAATAACCCTAACCCTAACCCTAACCCTTACTCTAACCCTAACCCTAACCTCAACCTTAAACCTAACCCTAACCCCAACCCTAACCCTAAACTTAACTGTATACCTAACCCTAACCCTAACCCTTACCCTAACCTTAACCCTATAACTAACCCTAACCCTAAACCTTACCCTAAACCTAACCCTAATCCTAACCCTAACCCTAAACCTAACCTTAACCTTAACCCTAACCCTTACTCTAACCCAGACCCTAATCCTTATACTAACCCTAACCCTAACCCTAACCCCTAACCTTAACCCTAACCCTAACCATAACCCTTACCCGTACCCAAACCCTAACGCTCACCCTAACCCTAACACTTACCCTAACCTTAACCCTAACCCTAACCCTAACCTTAAACCAAACCCTAAACCTAACTCTAAC
This sequence comes from Megascapheus bottae, assembly GCF_031878675.1. NCBI lineage: Eukaryota > Metazoa > Chordata > Mammalia > Rodentia > Geomyidae > Megascapheus > Megascapheus bottae. The sequence continues at coordinate 196,181 of NW_028327444.1, read as the reverse complement.
CGTAACCCTTACCCTAACACTTAACCTAACCCTAAGCCTAACCCTAACCCTAACACTTACCCTTACCCTAACCCTAAGCCTAACCCTAACCCTTACCCTAACCATAAACATAACACTAACCATAACCCTAACACTTACCCTTACCCTAACCCTAACCCTAACCCTAACCCTTATCCTAACACTAACCCTAACCCTAACCCTAACTCTTATCTTTACCCTAACCATAACCCTAAACCTAACACTAACCCTAACCCTAAACCTAACCATAACCCTAACCCTAACCCTAACCCTTACCCTTATCCTCACCCTAAACCTAACCCCAACCCTATCCATAACACTTACCCTTACCCTAAACCTAACCCTAAACCTTATCCTAACCCTAACCCTAACCCTAACTCTAAACCTTAACCTAAACCTAACCCTAACCCTAACCCTTACCCTTATCCTTAACCTAACCCTAACCCTAACCCTAACGCTAACACTTACCCTTACCATAATCCTAAACCTAACCTTATCCTAACCCTATCCCTAACCTTAACACTCAAGCTAACCCTAACACTAACCCTAACGCCTAAACCTAAACCTTACCCTAACCGTAAACCTAACCCTAACCCTTAAACATACCCTAACCCTAAACCTAACCGTAACCCTAACCCTAACCCTAAACCTTTCCCTTACACTAACCCTAACCCTAAACCTAACCATAATCCCAACCCTAACCCTAACCCCTAACCCTAAACCTTACCCTAACCCTAATATTTACCCTCACCCAAACAATAACCCTAACTGTAACCCTAACACGAACCCTAAGCCTAACCCTAAACCTAACCCTAACCCTAAACCTAACCCTAAACCTTACCCTTACCCTAACACTAACCCTAAACATAACCCTAATGCTAACCCTAACCCTAACCCCTAACCATAACCCTAACCCTAAACCTAATATTTACCCTCACCCAAACCACAACCATATCCCAAACACTAACACTTACCGTAAACTTAACCGTAAACCTAACCCATACCCTTACCCTAACCCTAACCCTAACCTTAACCCCAAACCTAAACCTAATCCTAACCCTAACCCTTACCCTAACACTTACCCTAACCCTAACCCTAACCCTAACCCTAACACTTACCCTTACCCTCACCCTAACCCTAACCCTAACCCTTACCCTAACCCTAACCCTAACCCTAACCCTAAACCTAACTCTTATCCTTACCCTAATGCTAACCCTAACACTAACCCTAATCCCTAACCCTAACCGTAACCCTAACCCTAACCGTAACCCTTACTCTTACCCTAACCCTAACCCTAAACTTAATGCTAACCCTAAATCTAACCCTTACCCTAAACCAAACCCTAACCCCAATCCTTACCCTAACCCTAACCTTTACCCTTTCCCTAACCCTAACCCTAACCTAACCCTTACCCTAACCTTAACCCTAACCCTAAACTTAACCCTTACCCTTACCCTAACTCTAACCCTAAACCTTACCCTAAACCTAACCCTAACACTTACCCTTACTCTAACCCTAACCCTAAACCTAATCGTAACCTTAACCCTAACACCTAACGCTAACCCTAACCCTATCCCTTACCCTTAACCTAACCCTAACCCCAACCCTAGCCCTAACCCTAACCCTAACACTTAACCTAACCCTAACCCTAACCCTGACCCTTATCCTAAACCTAACCCTAATCTTAAACCCAACTATAAACCTAACCCTAACCCTAACCCTAACCCTAACCCAAAACTTAACCCTAACCCTAACACTAACCGTACCCTTACCCTAACCCTAACACTAATCTTAACACCAACCCTAAACCTAACCCTAACCCTAACCATAACACTTACCCTTACCCTAACCCTAACCCTCACCCCAACACTTATTCTAACTCCAACCCTAAGACTAACCCTTAACCTAACACTAACCATAACACTAACCCCTAAAACTTACCCTAACCCTAACCCTAACACTAACCCTAACCCTTACCCTTACCCTTACCCTAACCCTAACCCTAACTCTAACCCTAACCCTAAACCTAACCCTAATCCTAACCCTAACCCTAACCCCTAACCATAACCCTAACCCTAAACCTAATATTTACACTCACCCAAACCCCAACCATAACCCTAAGCCTAACACTTACCCTAAACTTAACCGTAACCCTAACCCATACCTTTACCATAACCCTAACCCTAACCTTAACCCCAACCCTAAACCTAACCCTAACCCTAACCCTTACCCTAACACTTACCCTAACCCTATCCCTAACCCTAAACCTAACCCTTACCCTTACCCTAACTCTAACCCTGAACCTAACCCTAAACATAACCCTAACACTTACCCTTACTCGAACCCTAACCCTAAACCTAAACCTAATCCTAACATTAACCCTAACACCTAACCCTAACCCTAACCCTATCCCTTACCCTGAACCTAACCCTAACTTAACCCTAGCCCTAACCCTAAACCTAACCCTGACCCTTATCCTAAACCTAACCCTAATCTTAAACCCAACAATAAACCTAACCCTAACCCTAACCCTTACTCTAACCCTAACCCTAACCCTAACCCTAACCCTAACCCTAACCGTAACACTTACCCTTATCCTAACCCTAACACTAACCTTAACCCCAAACCTAAACCTAACCCTAACCCTAACCCTAACACTTACCCTTACCCTAACCCTAACCCTAACCACAACCCTTATCCAAACTCCAACCCTAACCCTAACCCTTAACCTAACACTATCCCTAACGCTAACCTCTAAACCTTACCCTAATGCTAACCCTAACACTTACCCTAACCCTTACCCTTACCCTAACCTTAACCCTAACTCTAATCCTAACCCTAAACCTAACCCTAACCCTTACCCTAACCCTAAACCTAACTCTTACCCTAACCCTAACTTCAACCTTAACCCTAAACCTAACCCTAACCCTTACCCTAACCCCAACCCCAGTCCAAACCCTAACACTTACGCTTACCCTAACACTAACCCTAACCCTAAAACTAACCCTACCTCTACTTAACCATAACCCTTACCCTTGCCCTAACCCTAACCCTAACCCTAACTCTAACCCAACCCTAACCTAACCCTAACCCAAACCCTAAACCTAACCCTAACCCTAACCCTAACCCTAATCCTAAACCTAACCATAAACCTTACCCTTACACTTACCCTAACCATAACCTTAACCCTAAACCTAAACCTAACCATAACCCTTACCCTTACCCTTACCCTAACCCTAACCCTAACCCTAACCCAAAACCTTACCCTTACCCTAAACCTAACCCTAACCCTTACCCTAACCCTAACCTTAACCACAACACTAAATCTATCCCTAAACCTAACCCTAACCCTTACCCTTACCCTAACCGTAACCCTAATCCTAACTGTAAACCTAACCCTAACCCTAACCCTTACCCCAAACCTAACCCCAAACCTAACCCTAACCGTTACCCTTACCCTAACCCTAACCCTAAACCTAAACCTAACCCTAACCTTAACCCTAACCCTAACCCTTACCCTAACCTTAACCCTAACCCTAACCTTTACCCTAAACCTAATCCTAAACCTAAACCTAACCCTAACACTAACCCTTACCCTAACCCTAAACCTAACCCAAAACCTTTCCCTAACCCTAACCCTAACCCTAACCCTAACCCTACCCCTAAACCTTACCCTAACCCTAACACTAACCCTAAAACTAACCCTTATCCTAACACTATCCCTAACCCTAACGCTAACCCTAACCCTTAACCTAACCCTAACACTAACCCTAACCCCTAACCCTAATCCATATCCTAACCCTAACCCAAACCCCTAACCACAACCCTAACCCTAACCCCTAAACTTAATCCTAACCCTAACTCTAACACTTACCCTTATCCTAACCCTAACCCTAAACCTAACCCTAACCCTAACCCTAACACTTACCCTAACCCTAATCCTAACCCTAACCTAACCCTTACCCTTACCATAACCCTAACCCTAAACTTAACCCTAACCCTAACCCTAAGAGTAAACGTAACACTAACCGTAACCCTTAACCCTAACCCTAACCCTAATCCTTACCCTTACCCTAACCCTAACACTAAACCTAACCCTAAACCTAACTCTAGCCCTAACCCTAAACCTAACCCTTACCATTTCCCTAACCCTAACCCTAACTCTAACACTAAACCTTAGCCTTAACCTAACCCTAACCCTAAACCTAACCCTAACCCTTACCCTAACCCTAACCCCAATCCTAATCCTAACCCTTACCCTTACCCTAACCCTAACCCTAAACCTAAACTTAACCCTACCCTTAACCCTAACCCTAACCCTAATCCTAACCCTAAACCTAACCCTAAACCTAAACCTAACCCTAAACCTAACCCTTACCCTAACCCAAACCCTTCCCCTATCCCTAACCCTAACCCTAACCCTAACCCTTAAACTAACCCTAACAATAACCCTAACCCCTAACTCTAACACATACCCTAACCCTAACCATAATCCAAACCCCTAACCCAAACCCTAACCCTAACCCTAACCCATAAACCTAACCTTAACCCTAACTCTAACACTTACCCTTATCCTAACCCTAACCCTAACCCTAACACTTACCCTAACCCTAACCCTAACCCTAACCCCAACCCTTATCCTAACCCAACCCTAACCCTAACCCTTAACCTAACCCTAACCCTAACACTAACCCCTAACCCTTACCCTAACCCTAACCCTAACACTAACCCTAACCATTACCCTTACCCTAACCCTAACCCTAACTCTAAGCCTAACCCTAAACCTAACCCTAATCCTCACCCTAACCCTAACCCTTACTCTAACCCTAACTTCAACCTTAACCCTAACCCTAACCCTAACCCTTACCCTTACCCTAACCCTAACCCTAACTCTTTCCCTAACGGTAACCCTCAACCTAAACCTAACCCTAACCCTAAACCCTAACCCTAAATCTAACCCTAACCCTTACCCTTACCCTAACCCCAACCCTAACCCTAACACTTACCCTTAACCTAAACCTAACCCTAAACCTAACCCTTACCCTAACCCCAACCCTAACCCAACCCTTACTCTAAACCTAACCATAACACTGACCGTAAGCCTTACCTTAAACCTAACACTAACCCCTAACCCTAACCCTTACCCTACCCTAACCATAATCATAACCCTAACTACTATCCCTAACCCTAGACCTTACCCTAACCTTTACCCTTATCCTAACCCTAACCCTATACCAAACACTTACCCTTACCCTAACGCCTACCCTAAACCTAACCCTAACCCTTATCCATACCCTAACCCTAACCCTAACCCTAACCCTTACCCTTACCCTTACCCTAACCCTAAACCTAACTCTAACCCTAACCCTTACCCTAACCTTAACCCTACCCCTAAACCTGAACCCTAAACCTTATCCTTACCAAAACCTAAACCTAACCCTTACCCTAAACCTAAGCTAACCCTAACCCTAACACTTACCCTTACCCTAACGCTAACCCTAAGCCTAACCCTAACCCTAACCCTAACACTAACCCTAAAACATACCCTTACCCTAACCCTAACCCTAACCGTAACCCTAAACCTAACCCTAACACTTACCCTAACCCTTACCCTAACCCTGACCCTAACCCTAACCCTTACCCTTACCCTAAACCTAACCCTAACCTTAACCCCAACTTTAAACCTAACCCTAACCCTAACACTTACCCTTACCCTAATCCTATCTCTAAACCTAACCCTAACCCTAACCCTAACCTTAACCCTTACACTAACCCTAACTCTAATCCTAAACATAACACTTACCCTTACCCTAATCTTAACCCTAACCGTAAACCTAAGACTAACCCTAACCTTAATCCTAACCCTTACCCTAACCCTAAACCTAAACCTAATCCCAACCCTAAACTTATCCCTAACCCAACTTATCCTTACCCTAACCCTAACCCTGAACCTAACCCTAACCATAAGCCCTAAACCTAACCGTAACCCTAACCTTAACCCTAACCCTTAACCTTGCCGTAACCCTAATCTAAATGCTAACCATAACCCTAACCCTAACCCTTACCCTAACCCTAACCCTAACCCTAACCCTAATCCTTACCCTAATCCAAACCCTAAACCAAACACTTACCCTTTCCCTAACCATAACCCTAACCCTTACCCTTAAACTAACCTTAAACCTAAACCTAACCCTAATCCTAACCCTAACCCTAACCCTAACCTTAACCCTAACCCTAACCCTAACCCTAACCTTAACAACATCCCTCACCCTAAACCTAACACGAACCCTAACCCTAACCCTAACACTTAGCCTAACCTTACCCTAACCCTAAACCTAACCGTAACCCTAATCCAAACCCTAAGCCAAACACTTACCCTTTCCCTAACCATAACCCTAACCCTTACCCTTAAATTAACCTTAAACCTAAACCTAACCCTAATCCTAACCCTAACCCTAACCCTAACCTTAACACTAACCCTAACCCTAACCCTAACCTTAACCATATCCCTCACCCTAAACCTAACACGAACCCTAACCCTAACCCTAACACTTAGCCTAACATTACCCTAACCCTAAACCTAACCCTAACCCTAACCATAACCCTAACACCTAACCCTAACCCTAACCCTTAAACATACCCTAACTCTAATCCTAACCCTAACCCTAACACTTAGCCTAACCTTAACCCTAACCCTAACCCTAACCCTTACCCTTACCCTAACCTAACCTTAACTTTAACCCCAAGGCTAAACTTATCCCTAACCCTAACCCTAACCCTTACCCTACCCCTAACCCTAACCCTAACCCTAAACCTTACCCTAACCCTAACCCTAACCCTTACACTTACCCTAACCCTAACCCTAAACCTAACCCTAAACCTAACCCTAACCCTTATCCTAACCTTAACCGTATACCTAACCCTAACCCTAACCCTTACCCTTACCCTAACCCGTACCTTAACCCTAACCCTAACCCTTACCCTAAACCTAACCCTAACCCTAATCCTTACCCTTACCCTAACCCTAAGCCTAACCCTAACCCTAACTCTTACCCTTACCCTAAAACTAACCCTAACCCTAACCATAAACCTTACCCTTACCCTAATCCTAACCCTTATCCTTACCCTAACCCTAACCCTAACCCTAAACCTAAACCTAAACCTAACCCTAACTCTTACCCTTACCCTAACCCTAACCCTACCCCTAAACCTAACCCTAACCCTAACATTAACCCTAACCCTTATTCTTACCCTAACCATAACCCTAAAACTAACCCTAAACCTATCCCTAACCCTAACCCTTACGCTTACCCTAACCCTAACCCTTAACCTAACCCTAACCCTTATCCTTGCTTCACACTAACCCTAACTTTAAACCTAACCGTAACCCTAAGCCTAAACCTAACCTTAACCCTAACCCTTATCCTTAACCTAACCCTAACCCTAACACTAACCCTAACTCTTGCCCTAACCCTAACCCTATCCCTTAGCCTAACCCTAACACTAAACCTAACCCTAAACCTAACCCTAAACCTAACCCTAACCCTTACCCTTTTCCTAACCCTAACCCTAACTCTACCACTAAACCTTACCCTTAACCTAACCTTAACCCTAACCCTAACTCTAACCCTAACCCTAACCCTAACCCTAACCTTAACCATAACCCTAACCCTAACCCTAACCCTTACCCATACCCTAACCCAAACCCTAAACCTAACCCTAAACCCTAACACATACCCTCACCCTAACCCTAACCCTAATCCTAAACCTAACCCTAAACCTAACCCTAACCCTAACCCTAACCCTTACCCTAACCCTAACTGTAGAGAGCCATTGCAATCGCCATTACAAGATGGCGCTGACATCCGCCTCTGTGGTTACTTTTCTGAGTTGTTTATCTAAAAGTGTCCAGGAAGAGATTTGACTGTTCATGCCCTTAATGCGTGATCGGAAGTATGCATGTAGCCATATTGCTGTGTGTCCGGAGTGTGCTGGAGATATGCTGTAGTTGATTGGATGTTAGTGTTAAGGAAATAATTGTGATTGGTTAATAAGCCTATTTAAGGTCTATGTTTGAGGAAGTTGGGGTCGACAGCATGGCTGTACTAGCTTGCTGAATAAACTGCTGCTCGAGAAGAAGTTATCTTTGTCGTGTCCTTCCTTGCCGGCCGAGGGAGTCGCGACACCTAACCTTAACCCCAACCCTAAACCTAACCTTAACCCTAAACCTAACCCTTACCCTTACCCTAAACCAAATCCTAAACCTTACACTAACCCTAACCCTAACCCTTAACCTAACCCTAATCCTAGCCCTAACCCTAACCCTTACCCTTACCCTTACCCTAACCCTAAACCTACCTCTAACCCTAACCCTAACCCTAACCTTAACCCTACCCCTAAACCTGAACCCTAAACCTTATCCTTACCAAAACCTAACCCTAACCTTACCCTAAACCTAACCCTAACCCTAACCCTAACACTTACCCTTACCCTAACGCTAACCCTAAGCCTAACCCTAACCCTAACACATACCCTTACCCTAACCCTAACCCTAACCCTAACCGTAACCCTAAACATAACCCTAACACTTACCCTAACACTTAACCTAACCCTGACCCTAACCCTAACCCTTACCCTTACCCTAAACCTAACCCTAACCTTAACCCCAACCTTAAACCTAACCCTAACTCTAACCCTTACACTTACCCTAATCCTATCCCTAAACCTAACCCTAACCCTAAACCTAACCCTAACCTTTACACTAACGCTAACTCTAATCATAAATATAACACTTACCCTTACCCTAATCCTAACCCTAACCCTAAACCTAAGACTAACCCTAACCTTAATCCTAACCCTTACCCTAACCCTAACCCTAAACCTAATCCCAACCCTAACCTTATCCCTAACCCTAACTTATCCTTACCCTAACCCTAACCCTGAACCTAAACCTAACAATAACCCCTAAAGCTAACCGTAACCCTAACCCTAACCCTAACCCTTAACCTTGCCATAACCCTAACCTAAATGCTAACGATAACCCTAACCCTAACCCTTACCCTAACCCTAACCCTAACCCTAACCCTAATCCTTACCCTAATCCAAACCCTAAACCAAACACTTACCCTTTCCCTAACCCTAACCCTAATCCTTACCCTTACCCTAGCCTTAAACCTAAACCTAACCCTAATCCTAACCCTATCCCTGACCCTAACCTTAACCCTATCCCTCACCCTAAACCTAACACGAACCCTAACCCAAACCCTAACACTTAGCCTAACCTTACCCTAACCCTAAAAACTAAACCTAACCCTAACCATAACCGTAACACCTAAACCTAACCCTAACCCTTAAACATACCCTAACTCTAACCCTAACCCTAAACCTAACACTTAGCCTAACCTTAACCCTAACCCTAACCCTAACCCTAAACCTTACCCTAACCCTAACCCTAACCCTTACACTTACCCTAACCCTAACCCTAAACCTAACCCTAAACCTAACCCTAACACTTATACTAACCTTAAAAGTATACCTAACCCTATCCCTAACCCTTACCCTAACACATAACCCTAGTCTTAAGCCTAACCCTTACCCTTACCCTAACCCTAACCCTAACGCTTACCCTAACCCTAACCCTAACCCTAACCCTAAACCTAACCCTAACCCTAACCCTAACCCTTACCCTTACCCTAACCCCTACCTTAACCCTAACCCTAACCCTTACCCTAAACCTAACCCTAACCCTAATCCATACACTTACCCTAACCCTAAGCCTAACCCTAACCCTAACCCTTACCCTTCCCCTAAAACTAACCCTAACCCTAACCATAAACCTTACCCTTACCCTAATCCTAACCCTTATCCTTACCCTAACCCTAACCCTAAACCTAAACCTAAACCTAACCCTAACTCTTACACTTACCCTAACCCTAACCCTACCCCTAAACCTAACCCTAACCCTGACATTAACCCTAACCCTTATTCTTACCCTAACCATAACCCTAAAACTAACCCTAAACCTAACCCTAACCCTAACCCTTACCCTTACCCTAAACCAAAACCTTAAACTAACCCTAACCTTTACCCTTGCTCTCACACTAACCCTAACCTTAAACCTAACCGTAACCCTAACCCTAACCCTAACCTTAACCCTAACCCTTATCCTTACCTAACCCTAACCCTAACACTAACCCTAACTCTTACCCTAACCCTAACCCTAACCCTTACCTTAACCTAACCCTAACCCTTAAGCTAACCCTAACCCTAACCCTAATCCTAACCCTTACCCTTAACCAAACCCTAAACCTATCTCTAAATCTAACCTTAACCCTAACTCTAACCCTAACCCTTACCCTATCCCTAACCTTAAACCTTACCCTAACCCTAACCCTAACCCTTACCATTACCCTAACCCTAACCCTAAACATAACCCTAACCCTAACCTTAACCCTAACCCTTACCCTTATCCTAACCCTAAACCTAACCCTTACCCTTACTCTAACCCTAAACCTAACCATAAAACCCAACCCTAAACCTAACCCTGACCCTAATCCTAACCCTTACCCTTACCTTAACCCTCACTCTAAATCTAACACTAACCCTAACCCAAACCCTAACCATTACCCTAAACGTAACCCATATCCTAACCCTAGCCCTTATCCTTGCCCTAACCCTAACCCTAACCCTAAACCAAACCCTAACCCTAATCCTAACCCAAATCTTAACCCTACCCTTATCCTTACCCTAACCCTAACCCTAAACCTAACCCTAACCCTAAACCTAATCCTGACCCTTACCATAACCCTAACCCTAACCCTTACCATTACCATAACCCTAAACGTAAACTTAACCATAACCCTAACCCTAACCCTTACCCTAACCATAACCCTAAACCTAACCAAAATCCTAACGCTATCTCTAACCCTAACTCTTATCCTTACCCTAACCCTAAGCCTAAACCTAACACTAACCCTAACACCTAACCCTAACCTTAACCCTAACCTAACCCTAACCCTAACCCTTACCCTTACCCTAACCCTAACTCTAAACCTAACCCTAACGCTAAACCTAACCAGAACCCTAACCCTATCCCTAACCCTAACTCATATCCTTACCCTAAACATAACCCTAAACCTAACGCGAAACCTAACCCCTAACCCTAACCCTAACCCTATCGCTAACCCTAAACCTTACCCCTAGCATAACCCTTACATTAATGCTAACCCTAACCCTAAACCTAACCCTTACCTTAGCCCTAACTCTAACCCTAATTTTTACCTTAACCCTAACCGTAACCCTTACCCTTTCCCTAACCCTAAACCTATCCCTAACTCTAACCATTACCGTTACCGTAAATCTAACCCTAACCCTAACCCTAACCCTAACCTTAATCCAAACCCTAACCCTAACCCTAACCCTTACCCCTACCCTAACCCTAAACCTAACCCTAAACCTAACCCTAACCCTTACCCTAACCTTAACTGTATACCTAACCCTAACCCTAACCCTTACCCTAACACCTAACCCTAATCCTTACCCTAACCCTTACCCTTACCCTAACCCTAACCTAACCCTTACCCTACCCTAACCATAACACTTCCCCTTACCCTAACCCTAAACCTAACCCTAACCCTAACCCGAACCCTAACACTTACCCTTACCCTAACCCCTACCCTAACCCTAACCCTAACCCTAACCCTTACCCTAACCCTAACCCTAAGCCTTACCCTTACCCTAACCCTAAGCCTAAACCTAACCCTAACCCTAAACCTTACTCTTACCCTAAACCTAACCCTAACCCTAACCATAAACCTTACCCTTATCCTAAACCTAACCTTTACCCTTACCCTAACCCTAACCCTAACCTTACCCTTACCCTAACCCTCACCCTAACCCTAACCTTAATTCTAACCCTAACCCTTAACCTTGCCCTCAGCCTAACCCTAAACTTAAAACTAACCCTTACCCTAACCCTAACCCTAACGCTAATCCTAAACCTAATCCAAACCCTTACCCTTACCCTAACCCTAACCCTAACCCTAACCCTAAAACTTACCCTTATCCTAAACCTAACCCAAACCCTTACCCTAAACCTAAACCTAACCCTAACCCTAACCTTTACCCTTACTTTAACCCTAACCCTAACCCTAATCCTTACCCTTATACTAATGCTAACCCTAACCCTAAACCTAACCCTAACACATACCCTTACACTAACCCTAACCTTAACCCTAACCCTTATCCTTACCCTGACCCTAACCCTAACCCTAAACCTAAAGCTAACCCTAACCCTAAACTTAATCCTTACCCTTATCCTAACCCTAACCCTAAACCTAACCCTAACCCTTACCCTTACCCTAAACCTAACCCTAACCCTAACCTTAACCCTAAAACTTACACTTATCCTAAACCTAAACGTAATCCTAAACCCAAATCTAACCCTAACATTAACCCTTACCATTACCGTAACCCTGACCCTAAGCCTAACCCTTAGCCTTACCCTAACCCTAACACTAAACCTAACCCTAACCCTAACCCTAGCCCTAACCCTTACCCTTACCCTCAGCCTAACCCTAAACCTTACCCTTACACTTAACCTAACACTAACTCTTACCCTAAACCTAACAAAAACCATAAACCTAACCCTGACACTTACCTTAACCCTAACCCTTACACTTACCCTAACGCTAAGCCTATACCTAACCCTAACCGTAAACCTAACCCTAACACATACCCTTACCCTATCCCTAACGCTAACCGTAACCCTAAACCTAATCCTAAACCTAAACCTAACAATAACCCTAAACCTTACCCTAACCCTAACCTTAACCCCAACACTATACATAAACCTAAACCTAAACCTAACCCTTACCTGAACCCTAACCCAAAACCTAACTCTAACCCTAACCCTAACCCTTACCCTAACCCTAACTCTAATCCTAAACCTAACCCTTACCCTTACCCTAACCCTAACCCTAACACTAAACCTAACCGTAACCCTAACGTTAACCCTAACACTTACCCCTACCCTAACCCTAAACTTAATCCTAACTCTAAACCTAACCCTAACCCTTAACCATACCCTTACCCTAACCTTAACACTAACACTTACCCTAACCCTAACCCTAACCCTTACCCTTACCCTAAACCTAACCCTTTTCCTAACCCTAACCCTAACTCTAACATTTAACCTAAACCTAAACCTAACCCAAACCGTAACCCTAACCCTAACACTTACCCTAACCCTAACCCTAAACCTAACCCTAACCCCTATCCTAACCCTAACCCTAACCCTAACCCTTAACCTAACCCTAACCCTAACCCTTACCCTAACGCTAACCCTAACTATAACACATACCCTAACCCTAACCTTAACCCTAAACGTAACCCTAAACCTAACCCTGAACCTAACCCTAAACCTAACCCTAAATCTAACCCTTACCCTAACGCTAACCCTAACCCTAACACATACCATAACCCTAACCCTAAACTTAACCCTAACCATAACCCTAAACCTAACCGTGAACCTAACCCTAAACCTAACCCTAAACCTAACTCTTACCCTAAGCCTAACCTTAACCCCAACACTAAACCTAACGCTAACCCTAACCCTAATCCTAACCCTTACCCGTACCCTAAAACTAACCCTAAACCTAAGCCTAACCCTAACACATACCCTTACCCTAACCCTAAACCTAACCCTTACCCTTACCCTAACCCTAACGCTAACCCATACACTAACCCTATCCCTAACCCTAACCCTAACCCTAACACTTACCCTAACCCTAACCCTAACCATAAAACTAATCCTTACGCTAACCCTAACCCTAACACTTACCCTTACCCTAACCCTAAACCTAACTTTATCCCCAAGCTAAACCTAACCCTAACCCTAACCCTAACCCTAACCCTTACCCTTACCCTAACCCTAACCCTAAACCTAAACCTAACCATAAGCCTAACCCTAACCCTTACGCTAACCCTAACCCTAATCCTAACCCTAACCCTTACCTTACCCCAACCCTAACCCTAATCCTAACCCTAAAACTAACCCTAAAAATAAGCCTAACCTTTACCCTAACCATTACCCTAACCCTAACCCTAACCCTAACATTTACCCTTACCCTAACCGTAACCCTCAACCTAACCCTAACCCTTCCCCTTACCCGCACCCTAACCCTGCCTTTACTCTAACCCTAACCCTATCCAAAACCCTAACCCTTATCCTTACCCTAACCCTAACCCTAAACCTAAACCTAACCATTAACCTTACCCTAAACCTAACCCTAAACCTAACCATAACCCTTACCCTTACTCTAACCCTAACACTAACCTTAACCCTAACCTAAACCCTAATCCTTACCTTTACCCTAACCCTAACCCTAACCCTTACCCTTACCCTAACCGTAACGGTAACCTTAACCCTAACCCTAAACCTAAACCTAACCCTTACCCTAACACTAACCGTAACCCTAAACTTAACCCGAACCCTAACCCTATCCCTAAACCTAACTCTTATCCTTACCCTAACCCTAACCCTAACCCTAACCCGTAACATTAAACGTAACCCTAACCCTAACCCTAACCCTTACCCCTACCCTAGCCCTAATCTTCATGCTAACCCTAACCCTAAACCTAACGCTTACCTTAGCCCTAACCCTAACCCTAATCCTTACACTAACCCTAACCCTAACCCTAACCTTTACCCTTTCCCTAACCCTAACCCTAACACTAACCCTTGCCCTTACCCTAAACCTAACCCCAAACCTAACCCTAACCCTAACCCTAACCTAAACCTAACCCTAACTTTTGCCCTAACCCTAACCCTAAACCTAACCCTAAGCCTAACCCTAACCATTATCCTAACCTTAACCGTATACCTAACCCTAACCCTAAACCTTACCCTAACACCTAACCCTAGTCCTAACCCTAACCATTACCCTTACCCTAACCCTAACCCTAACCCTTATCCTAACCCTAATCCTAACCCTAACCCTTACCCTTACCCTATCCCTAAACCTAACCCTAACCCTAACCCTAACCCTAACACTTACCTTACCCTAACCCCTACCCTAACCCTAACCCTAACCCTTACCCTAAACCGAATCCTAACCCTAACCCTAACACTTACCCTTACCCTACACCTAACCTAACCCTAACCCTAACCCTAACACTTACCCTAACTCTAACCCTAACCCTAACCCTTACACTTACCCTAAACCTAACCCTAACCCTAACCCACACCCTAACCCTAACCCTAACCCTTACCCTACCCAAACATTAACCCTAACCCTAAATCTTACCCTTACCCTAAACCTAACCCTAACCCTAACGCTAACCCTTACCATAACCTTAACCCTAACCATAACCCTTACCATTACCCTAACGCTAACCCTAACACTAACCCTAACCCTAACCCTAACCCTAACACATACCCTTCCCCTAACCCTAACCCTAACCCTAAATGTAACCCTAAACCTAACCCTAACCCTAACCCTAACCCTAACCTTACCCTAAACCTAACCCCAACCCTAAACTTTACCCTTACCCTAATCCTAAACCTAACCTTAAAACCCAACCCTAAACCTAACACTAACCCTAACCCTAACCCTTACCCTTACCCTAACCCTCACCGTAAACCTACCCCTTACCCTAACCCTAACCCTAACCCTAAACCAAACCCTAACCCTAACCTTAACCCTAACCCTTACCCTTACCCTAACCCTAACCCTAGCCCTAACCCTAAACCTACCCTAACCCTAACTATAACCCTTACCCTTACCCTAACCCTAACAAAAAACCTAACCCTAATTCTTACCCTTACCCTCACCCTAACCCTAACCTTAACACTACCCTAACCCTAACTGTAACCCTACCCTTATCCTTACCCTAAACGTAACCCTAAACCCAACCTTAACCCTGAACATAATCCTTACACTTACCATAACCGTAAACCTAACCCTGACCCTTACCGTAACCCATAACCCTAACCTTAACCATAACCCTAACCCTAACCCTAACCCTTACCCTAACCCTAACCCTAAAAGTTACCGGAACCAAAACCCTATCCCTAAACCTAACTCTTATCCATACCCTAACCCTAAACTAAACCTAACACTAACCCTAACACCTATCGCTAACCATAACCCTAACCCTAACCTTAACCCTAACACTAACCCTAACCCTTACCCTTACCCTAACCCTAACTCTAAACCTAACCCAAACCCTAAACCTAACCCGAACCCTAACCCTATCCCAAACCCTAACTCTTATCCCTACCCTAACCCTAACTTTAATGCTGACCCTAACCGTAACCCTAACCCTTACCTTAGCCCTATCCCTAACCCTAATCCTTGCCCTAACCCTAACCCTAACCCTAACCCTTACCCTTTCCCTAACCCTAACTCTAACCCTGATCCTTACCCTAAACCTAACCCTAACCCTAACCTCAACGAAAACCCCAACCCTAACCCTAACCCTAACCCCAACTCTTACCCTTACCCTAACCCAAACCCTTACCCTTACCCTAAAGCTAAGCCTAACCCTAACCCTAACCCTAAACCTTACCCTTTCCCTAAACCTAACCCTTACCCTTACCCTAACCCTAACGCTAAACCTAAACCTAACACTAACCCTAACCCTTACCTTTACCCTAACCCTAACCGTAACCCTAAACGTAACCCTAAGCCTAACCTTAACCCTAACCCTTACCCTTACCCTAACTCTCAACCCAACCCTAACTCTAAACCTAACCCTAACCCTTAACCTTGCCCCCACCCTAACCCTAACCTTAAAACCAACCCTAACCCTAACCCTCACCCTAATCTAAACCCTAACCCTTATCTTTACCCTAACCCTAACAGTAACCCTAACCGTTAACCTAAACCTAACCCTAACCCATACCTTAACCCTAACCCTAATCCTTAACCTAACCCCAAACCTAAGCCTAGCCCTAACCCTTACCCTTAAAAAAACCCTAAACCTAACTCTAAACCTTACCCTAACCCTAAACCTAACCCTTACACTAACCCTAACCTTAACCCTTACACTAACCCTAACCCTAACCTTAACCCTAACCCTAACCCTTACCCTTCCTTAACCCTAAACCTAAACCTAACCCTAACCCTAACCCTAACCTTAACCCTAAACCTAACCCTAACCCTTGCCCTTACCCTAACCATAACCCTAAACCTAACCCTAACCCTAAGCCTAAGCCTAACCCTAACCCTAACCCTTACCCTTACCCTAATCCTAACACTAACCCTAACCCTAACAATAACCATTACCCTAACCCTAACCCTAATCCTAACCCTAGCCCTTACCCTTACCCGAACCCTAACCCTAACCCTAACCCTTACCCTAACACTAACACTAACCCTAACCCTAACCCTCAACCTTACACTAACCCTAGCCCTAACCCTTACCCTAACCCTAACCCTAACCCTTACCCTAACACTAACACTAACCCTAACCCTAACCCTAACCCTTACCTTTACCCTAACTCTAATCCTAACCCGAAACCTAACCCTAACCCTAACCTTAACCCTAAGCCTTTCCCTTACTCTCACCCTAACCCTAACCCTAACCCTAAACCTAACCCTAACCCATAACCTTGACCTCACTCTAACTCTAACTTTAAACCTAACCCTAACCCTAAAACTAACCCTAACATTAACTCTAACCCAATCTTACACTAACCCTAACCCTAAACCTAACCCTTACCCTAACCCTAACCCTAACCCTTACCTTAACCCTAACCCTAACACTTAACCTAACCCTAAACCTAAGCCTAAGCCTAACCCTAACCCTAACACTTCTCCTTCCCCTAACCCTAATCCTAAACCTAAACCCAACCCTAACCCTAACACTAACCTTAACCCTAAACCTAAACCCTAACCCTTGCCCTTACCCTAACCCTAACCATAAACCTAACACTAACCCTAAGAATAACCCTAACCCTTACAATTACCTTTACCCTAACCCTAACCATAACCCTAAACCTAACCCTAACCCATAAGCCTAACCCAAACCCTAACCCTTACCCTTACCCTAACCCTAACCCTAACCCTAACACTTACCCTTACCCTAAACCCTACCCTAACCCTAACCCTAACCCTTACCCTAACTCTAACCCTAGCCCTAACCTTTATACTTACCCTAACCCTAAAGCAAACCCTAACCCTAACCCAGCCCTTACCCTAACACAAACCCTAACCGTAACCCTAATCCTTACCCTTACCCTAAACCTAACCCTATCCCTAACCTAACCCTTACCCTAACCTTAACCCTAACCCTAACCTAACCCTTACCCTTACCCTAATGCTAACCCTAACACTAAGCCTAACCCTAATCCTAACCCTAACCCTAACACATACGCTTACCCTAACCCAAACCCTAACCATAACCATAACCCTAAACCTAACCCTAACTCTAACCCTAACCGTAACCCTTACCCTAACCCTAACCTTAACCCTAACCCTTACCCTTACCCTAACCCTAAACCTAACCCTAAAACCCAACCAGAAACCTAACCCGCCGTAACCCTAACCCTTACCCTTACCCTAACCCTAAACCTAAACCTAACCCTAACCCTAACCCTAACCATTACCCTAACCCTAAACCTAATCCTAACCCTAGCCCTTACCCTTACTCTAAACCTAACCCTAACCCTAAATCTGAAACCTAACCACAAACTTAACCCTAACCCTTACCCTTACACTAACCCTAATCCTAACCCTAACCCTAAACCTAACCCTAACCCTAACTCTAACCCTTACCCTTACCATAACCGTAACAATAAACCTAACTCTAACCCTTACCCTTACCCTCACTCTAAACCTAACCTTAACCCTAACCGTAACCCTAAACCTAACCCTAACCTTAACCCTAACCCTTATCCTTACCCTAACCCTAACCCTAAAGCTAACCCTAAACCTAAACCTAATCCTTACCCTTACCATAACCCTAACCTAACCCTAACCCTTACACTTACCTAACCTAACCCTAACCCTAACCCTAACCTAAACCCTAACACTTACCCTAACCCTACCCTAACCCTAACCCTAATCCTTACCCTTACCCTCACCCTAACCCTAACGTTAACCATAACCCTAACCCTAACCCTAACCTTAACCCTATCCCTAGCCCTAACTCTTATCCTTACCCTAACCCTAAGCCTAAACCTAACACTAACCCTAACCCCTAACCCTAACCGTAACCGTAACCCTAACCCTAACCCTTACCCTTACCCTAACCCTAACCCTAACCTTAATGCTAAACCTAACCCCAAACCTACACTTTACCCTAACCCTAAATCTAACCCTAATCCTTACCCTAACCCTAACCATAACCCTAAACCTTACCCTTTCCCTAACTCTAACCCTAACCCTAACCCTTACACTTACCCTAACCCTAACCCTAAACCTAACCCTAACCTTAACCATAACCCTAACCCTAACCTTAATTCTAACCCTAACCCTGACCCTAACCCTTATCCTTACCCTAACCCTAACTCTAAACCTAATCATAACCCTAAACCTAACCCTTACCCTTATCGTAACCCTAATCCTAAACCTAAACCTAACCCTAACCCTAACCCTAACACCTATCCCTTACCCTTACCCGAACCCTAAACCTAACCCTTATCCTAAACCTTAACCCTAACCCTAACCCTTAACCTAACTCTAACACTAATCCTAACACCTAACTCTAACCCTTACCCAAACCCTATCCCTAACTCTAACCCTAACCCTTACACTTACCCTAACCCTAAATTTAACTCTAACCCAAACCATAACCCTAATCCTAACCCTTACCTTAACCCTAACCCTAACCCTTACGCTAACCCTAACCGTAAACTCAACCTTAAACCTAACCCTAACCCTAAAACTAACCCTAACCTTAACCATATACCTAACACTAACCCTAACCCTTACCCTACACTTAACCGTATACCTAACCCTAACCCTAACTCTTACCCTAAACCTAACCCTAACCCTAACCCTAAACCTAAACCTAACCCTAACTATAACCCTAACCCTAACCCTTACACTAACCCTAATCCTAATCTTTACCCTAACCCTAACCCTAACCCTAACCCATACCCTTACCCTAAGACTAACACTAAACCTAACTATAACCCTAACTCTAACCCTTACCCTTACCCTAACCCTAAACCTAAACCTAACCCTAATCCTAACCCTAACCCTAACCCCTAACCCTAACCCTAACCCTAACCCTTACGCTTACCCAAACCCTAACCCTCACCCTAACCATAACACTTACCCTAACCTTAACCCTAACCCTAACCCTTACCCTTACCATAACCCTAACCCTAACCTTAACTCCAACCCTAAACCTAACCCTAACCCTAACCCTTACCCTAACACTTAACCTAACCCTAAGCCTAACCCTAACCCTAACACTTACCCTTACCCTAACACTAACCCTAACCCTTACCCTAACCCTAACAATAACCCTAACTCTTATCCTTACCCTAACCCTAACACTAAACCTAACACTAACACTAACCCCTAACCCTAACCATAACCCTAACCCTAACCCTAAACTTTACCCTTATCCTCCCCCTAACCCTAACCCTAACCCTATCCATAACACTTATCCTTACCCTAACCCTAACCCTAACCCTAAACCTAGCGTTTATCCTAACCCTAACCCTAACCCTAACTCTAACCCTTAACCTAACCCTAACCCTAACCTAAACCCTAATCCTTACCTTAACCCTAACCCTAACCCTAACCCTTACCCTTACCCTAACCGTAACGCTAACCTTAACCCTAACCCCAACCCTAAACTTAACCCTTACCCTAGCCCTAACCATAACCCTAACCCTAAACCTAATATTTACCCTCACCCAAACCCTAACCCTAACCGTAACCCTAACCCTAACCCTAACCCTAACCCTAAACCTAACTCTTACCCTAACCCCAAACCTTACCTTTACCCTAACCCTAACCCTAAACCTAACCCTAATACTAACCCCAACCCTAACCCCTAACAATAACTCTAACCCTAACCCTAATATTTAGCCTCACCCAAACCCTAACCATAACCTCAACCCTAACACTTACCCTAAACTTAACCATAACCCTAACCCATACCCTTACCCTAACCCTAATCCTAAACTTAACGCCAACCTTAAACCTAACCCTAAGCCTAACCCTTAACCTAAAACTTACCCTAACCCTAACCCTAACCCTAACACTTACCCTTATTCTAACCCTAAACCTAAACCTAAACCTCACCCTCACCTTAACCCTAACACCTAACCCTAAGCCTAACCCTAACCCTAACCCTCACCCTAACCCTAAACCTAACACTTACCCTTACCATAAACCTAACCCTAAACCTAACCCTAACCTTAACCCTTACCCTTATTCTAACCCTAAACCTAAACCTAAACCTCACCCTAACCTTAACCCTAACACCTAACCCTAACCCTAACCTAAACCTAACAATAGCCCTAACCCTAACCCTAACACTTACAATAACCCTAACCCTAACCCTAACCCTTACCCTTACCCTAACCATAACCCTAATCTTAACCCCAACCCTAAACCTAAACCTAACCGTAACCCTAAACCTTACCCTAACCCTAACCCTTAACTAACCCTAACTTTAACCCTAACTCTAACCCTAACCGTAAACCTAACACTAACACTTACCCTAACCCTAACCCTAACACTTACCCTAACCCTAACTTCAACCTTAACCCTAACCCTAACCCTAAACCTAACCCTTACCCTTACCCTAACCCTAACCCTAACCCTAACCCTAACCCAAACCCTAACACTTACCCTTACCCTAACCCTCAAAATAACCCTAACCCTAACCCTAACCCCTAAACCTAAACCTAACCCTAACCCTTACCCTTACCCTAACCCTAACCTAACACTTAACCTTAACCTAAACCTAACCCTAACCTTAACCCTAACCCTTATCCTTACCCTAACTCTAACCCTTAAACTAACCCTAACCCTAAACTTAACCCTTACACTTACGATAACCCTAAACCTAACCCTAACCTTAACCCTAACCCTTATCCTTACCCTAACTCTAACCCTTAAACTAACCCTAACCCTAAACTTAACCCTTACACTTACACTAACCCTAACTCTAACCCTAACCCTAAACCTAACCTTAACCCTAACACTTACCCTTACCCTAACCCTAACCCTAAACCCAACCTTAACCCTAACACTTACCCTAAACCTACCCTAAACCTAACCCTAACCCTTACCCTTAACCTAACCCCAAACCTAACCTTAACCATAACCCTAACCCTAACCCTTACCCTAACCCTAACCCTATCCCTAACCCTAACTCTTATCCTTAAATTAACCCTAAGCCTAAAGGTAACATTAACCCTAACCCTAACCCTAACCGTAACCCTAACTCTAACCCTAACTCTTACCCTTACCCTAACCGTAACCCTAACTTTAATGCTAACCCTAACCCTAGCCCTACACCTTACCCTAACCCTAAACCGAACCCTAATCCTTACCCTAACCCTAACCATAACCCTAACCCTTACTCTTTCCCTATCCCTAACCCTAACCCTTACCCTTACCCTAACCCTAACCTAACACTTAACCTTAACCTAAAGCTAACCCTAAACTTAACCCTTACC
>NW_028327444.1:113512-163512 GCF_031878675.1 Megascapheus bottae | reverse complement strand
CTAAACCTAATCATTACCCTAATCCTAACCCTAACCCTAACCCTAATCCCTAACCCTAACCCTTATCCTAAACCTTACCCTAACCCTAAACCTAACCCTTACCCTTAACCTAACCTAACTCTAAACCTAAACCGAACACTAACCCTAAACCTTACCCTAACCCTAACCCTAACCTTAATCCTAACGCTAACCCTAACCCTAACCGTAACCCTTACCCTTACCTTAACCCTAACCCCACACCTAAACCTAACCCTAACCCTAACCTTAGCCCTAACCCTAACCCTATCCCTAAACCTTAACCTTACCCTAACCCAAACCCTAAACCTAACACTAACCATAACCCTAACCTTAACACGTACCTTTACCCTAACCCTAAACCTAACCCTAACCCTAACCCTAACCCTTACCCTTATTCTAACCCTAACCCTAAACCTAACCCTAACCCTGACACTTAACCTTACCCTAACCCTAACCCTAACCATAACCCTAACCCTTACCCTAACCCTAACACTAACCCTAACCCTTAACCTAATCCTAACCCTAACCCTAACCCTAACCCTTACTCTAACCCTAACCCTAACCCCAAACCTAACCCTAAACCTTACCCTTACACTAAGCCTAACCCTAACCCTTACCCTAACCATCACCCTAACACTAACCCTAACCCTTATCCTTACCTCAACCCTAAACCTAACTCTTACCCATACCATAACGCTAACCCTAACCCTAACCTTAACACTAACACTAACACTACCCCTTTACCTTAGCTTAAACCTAACCCTAAATGTAACCCTAACACTAACCCTAACCCTTACCCTAACCCTAACCCTAAACCTAACCCTTAACCTAACACTAACCCTAACCCTAAACTTAACCCTAACCCTAACTCTAACCCTAACCCGTACTCTTACCTTCACCCTAACCCTAAACCTAATCCTAACCCTAACCCTAACCCTAACCTTAACCCTAACCCTAACACTATTCCTAACCCTTACCCTTACCCTAACCCTAACCCTAAACCTAAAACTAACCCTAACCCTAACCATTACCCTTACCCTAACCCTAACCCTAAACCTAACTCTAAACCTAACCCTAACCATAACCGCGAACCCTAAACCTAACCCTAACCCTAACCCTCAGCCTTATCCTGACACTAATCCTAACCCTAACCCTAACACTTACCCTTACCCTAACCCTAAAACTAACCCTAACCCTAATCCTAATCCTAACCCTAACACTTACCCTTACCCATACCCTAACCCTAACCCTAAACCTAACCCCAACCCTAACCCTTACCATAACCCTAAGCCTAAGCTTAACCCTAACTCTAACCCTAACCCTAACCCTTATCCTTACCCTAACCCTAACCATAACCCTAACCCTAAACCTAACCCTAATACTAACCCTTACCTTTACCTAACCCTAACCTTTACCATAAAACTAACCCCAACCCTAACCCTTTATCTAACCCTAACCCTAAACCTAATCCGAACCCTAACCCTATCCGTAAACTTAACTCTTATGCTTACACTAACCCTAACCCTAACCCTAACCGTAACCATAACCCCTAACCCTAACCATAACACTAAACCTAACCCTAAATCTTACCCTTACCCTAACCCTAACTTTAATACTAACCCTAACCCTGACCCTAACACTTACCCTAACCCTAAACCTAATCCTTACGCTAACACTAACCCTAACCCTTACCCTTATCCTTTCCCTAACGCTAACCCTAACCCTAACCCGTAACCCTAACACTAACCCTAACCCTTACCCTAACCCTAACCCTTAACCTAACCCTAACCCTAACCCTTACCCTAACCCTAACCTTAATGCTAACCCTAACCCGAACCCTAATCCTTACCCTAACCCTAACCCTAACCCTAAACCTTACCCTTACCCTAACCCAAACCCTAAACCTAACACGAACCCTAAAACTAACCATATTCCTTACCATTACCCTAACCCTAACCCTAAACCTAACCCTAACCCTAACACCTAAACCTAACCCTAACCCTAACCCTAACACCTAAACCTAACCCTAAACCTAACCCTAACCCTAACACTAACCCTTACCCTAACCATAACCTTAATACTAACCCTAACCCTAACCCTAACCCTTACCTTTCCCTAACCCTAACCCTAACCCTAACCCTTACCTTACCCTAACCGTAAACCTAAACCTAACCCTAACCCTAACCCTAACCCTTACCCTTATCCTAACCTGAACCCTAATCTTAACCCTAACCCTTATCCTACCCCTAACCGTAATCTTAACCCTAGCCCTTAACCTAACCCTAACAGTAACTCTAACCCCTAACCCTAACCCTAACCCTTACCCTAACCGTAAACCTAAACGTAAACCTAACCCTAACCCTAACCCTAAAACTTACCCTTACCAAAACACTTGCCCTAACCCTAACCCTAACCCTTACCCTTATTCTACCCTAACCCTAACCCTAACCCTAACCCTGACACTTAACCTTACCTGAACCCTAACCCTAACCATAACCCTAACCCTTACCTTAACCCTAACACTAACCCTAACCCTTACCCTAATCCTAACCATAACCCTAACCGTAACCTTAACTCTTCCCCTTACCCTAACCCTAACCCTAACCCCAACCCTAACCCTAAACCTTACCCTTACACTAAACCTAACCCTAACCCGTACCCTAACCATCACCCTAACACTAACCCTAACCCTTATCCTTACCTTAACCCTAACCCTAACTCTTACCCTTACCCTAAGGCTAACCCTAACCCTAACCTTAACCCTAACACTAACCCAACCCCTTAACCTTAGCTTAAACCTAACCCTAACTGTAACCCTAACCCTAACCCTAACCCTTAACCTAACCCTAACCCTAAACCTAACCCTTAACCTAACCCTAACCCCTAACCCTAAACTTAACCTTAACCCTAACACTAATCCTAACCCATACCCTTACCTTAACCCTAACACTAAACCTAACCCTAACCCTAACCCTAACCTTAACCCTAACCCTAACCCTAACCATTACCCTTGCCCTAACCCTAACCCTAAACCTAATTCTAAACCTAACACTAACCCTAACCCCGAACCCTAACCCTAACCCTATACCCTTTACCCTTATCCTGACACTAACCCTAACCCTAACCCTAACACTTACCCTTACCCTAACCCTAAAACTAACCCTAAACCTAATCCTAAACCTAACCCTAACACTTACCCTTACCCATACCCTAACCCTAACCCTAAACCTAACCCCAACCCTTAACTTTACCCTAACCCTAACTCTAAGCTTAACCCTAACTCTAACCCTAACCCTAACCCTAACCTTAAACCCTAAACCTTATCCTTACCCTAACCTAACCATAACCCTAACCTTAACCCTAACCCTTATGCAAACTATTACCCTTACCATAACCCTATCCCTACACCTAAACCTATCCCTAACCCTAACCCTAACCTTAACCCTAACCCTAACCCTAACAATTGCCCTTACTCTAACCCTAACCTTAACCTAACACTAACCCTAACCCTAACCCTAACCCTAACTCTTACCCTTACCCTAACCCTAACCCAAACCCTAACCCCTAAACCTAACCCTAAGCCTAACCCTTACCCTTATTCTAACCCTAACCCTAACACTTACCCTTAACCTAACCCCTACCCTAACCCTAACCCTTACCCTAACCCTAACCCTAACCCTAACCCTTACCCTTACCCTTACCCTAACCCTAAACAAAACCCTAACCCAAACCCTAACCCTTACCCTTACCCTAACCCTAACCCTAACCGTAATCCTAAACGTAAACCTCACCCTTACCCTAAACCTAACCCTAACCTTGCCCTAAACCTAACCCTAACCCTAACCCTTACCCTTACCTTAACCCTAAACCTATCCCTAACCCTTACGCATACAGTAACGCTAACCCTAACCCTAACCCTAACACTAACCCTAACACATACCCTTACCCTAACCCTAACCCTAACATTAACCCTAAACCTAACTCTAACCCTAATCCTTACCCTAACTCTAAACCTAACCCTAACCCTTACCCTTCCCCTAACCCTAAACCTAACCCTAACCCAAACTGTAACCCTAACCCTAAAACTAACACTAACCCTTACACTAAACCCTAATCCTAAACCTAACCCTAACCCTTACCCTTAACTTAACCCTTAACCCTAACTTTAACCTTAACCCTAACCCTTACCCTAACCCTAACTCTAACCCTAATCCTTACCCTTACCCTAACTGTAAACATAACCCTAAACCTAACCCTATCCGTAACACTTACCCTAACCCTAAACCTAACCCTAACCTCAACCCCAACCCTAAACCTAACCCTAACCCTAACACTTACCATTACCCTAACCCTAACCCTAAACCTCAATCTAACCCTAACCCTAAACCTAACCCTTACCCTAAACCTAACAATAATCCTAACCCTAACCCTAACCCTAACCCTAACCCTTAACCTAACCCTAACCCTAACCCTTACCCTAACCCTAACCTTAATGCTAACCCTAGCCCGAACCCTAATCCTTACCCTAACCCTAACCCTAACCCTAAACCTTACCCTTACCCTAACCCAAACCCTAAACCTAACACGAACCCTAAAACTAACCATATTCCTTACCATTACCCTAACCCTAACCCTAAACCTAACCCTAACCCTAACCCTAACACCTAAACCTAACCCTAAACCTAACTCTAACCCTAACACTAACCCTTACCCTAACCATAACCTTAATACTAACCCTAACCCTAACCCTAACCCTTACCTTTCCCTAACCCTAACCCTAACCCTAACCCTTACCTTACCCTAACCGTAAACCTAAACCTAACCCTAACCCTAACCCTAACCCTTACCCTTATCCTAACCTGAACCCTAATCCTAACCCTAACCCTTATCCTACCCCTAACCGTAACCCTAACCCTAGCCCTTAACCTAAACCTAACAGTAACCCTAACCCCTAACCCTAACCCTGACCCTTACCCTAACCGTAAACCTAAACGTAAACCTAACCCTAACCCTAACCCTAAAACTTACCCTTACCAAAACACCAACCCTAACCCCTAACACTAACACTTACCCTAACCCTAATACTAACCCAAACCCCTAACACTAACCCTAAACCTAACCCTAACACTAATACCTAACCCTAACCCTAACCCTAACCCTAACCCAAATCCCTACCCTAACCCTAACCCTTACCATTACCATAACCCTAACCCTAACCCTAACCCTTACTCTTACCCTAACACTAAACGTAAACCTAATCCTAAACCTAACCCTAAACCTTACCCTTACCCTAACCCCAACCCAAACCCTAACCCTAAACCTTACCCTTACCCTAACCCTAACCCTAACCCTTACCCTAAACCTAACATTAAACCTAACCCTAACACTTACTCTTACCTTAACCCTAACCCTAACCCTAACCCTAACAATTACCCTTACCATAATGCTAACCCTAACCCAAACCCTACCCCTAATCCTAACCCTTAGGCTTACCATAACCGTAACCTTAACCTTAAACCCAACCCTAAACCTAACCCTAACCCTAACCCTTACCCTTACACGAACCCTAACCCTAACCCTAAACCTAACCTTAACCCTTATCCTAACCCTTACCCTAACCCTAAACCGAACCCTTAGCCTTACCCTAACCTAACTCTAAACCTAAACCGAACCCGAACCCTAACCCTTACCCTAACCCTAACCCTAACCTTAACCCTAACGCTAACCCTAACCCTAACCTTAAACCTTACCCTTACCTTAACCCTAACCCCAAACCTAACCCTAACCCTAACCCCTACCCTTATTCTAACCCTAACCCTAACCCTGACACTTAACCTTACCCTAACCCTAACCATAACCATAACCCTAACCCTTACCATAACCCTAACACTATCCCTAACCCTTACCCTAATCCAAACCATAACCCTAACCCTAACCTTAACACTTACCCTTACGCTAACCCTAACCCTAACCCCAACCCTAAACCTAAACCTTACCCTTACACTAAACCTAACCCTAACCCTTACCCTAACCATCACCCTAACACTAACCCTAACCCTTATCCTTACCTTAACCCTAACCCTAACCCTAACTCTTACCCTTATCCTAAGGCTAACCCTAACCCTAACCTTAAAACTAACACTAACCCTACCCCTTAACCTTAGCTTAAACCTAACCCTAACTGTAACCCTAACCCTAACCCTAACCCTTACCCTAACCCTAACCCTAAACCTAACCCTTAACCTAACCCTAACCCTAACCCTAAACTTAACCTTAACCCTAACACTAATCCTAACCCATACCCTTACCTTAACCCTAACACTAAACCTAACCCTAACCCGAACCCTAACCTTAACCCTAACCCTAACCCTAACCATTACCCTTGCCCTAACCCTAACCCTAAACCTAATTCTAAACCTAACACTAACCCTAACCCCGAACCCTAACCCTAACCCTAACCCTAACCCTTACCCTTATCTGACACTAACCCTAACCCTAACCCTAACACTTACCCTTACCCTAACCCTAAAACTACCCTAAACCTAATCCTAAACCTAACCCTAACACTTACCCTTACCCATACCCTAACCCTAACCCTAAACCTAACCCCAACCCTTAACTTTACCCTAACCCTAACTCTAAGCTTAACCCTAACTCTAACCCTAACCCTAACCTTAACCCTAAACCTTATCCTTACCCTAACCCTAACCATAACCCTAACCTTAACCCTAACCCTTATGCAAACTATTACCCTTACCATAACCATATCCCTACACCTAAACCTATCCCTAACCCTAACCCTAACCCTAACCCTAACCCTAACAATTGCCCTTACTCTAACCCTAACCTTAACCTAACACTAACCCTAACCCTAACCCTAACCCTAACTCTTACCCTTACCCTAACCCTAACCCTAACCCCTAAACCTAACCCTAACCCTAACCCTTACCCTTATTCTAACCCTAACCCTAACACTTACCCTTAACCTAACCCCTACCCTAACCCTAACCCTAACCCTAACCCTTACCCTAACCCTAACCCTAACCCTTACCCTTACCCTTACCCTAACCCTAAACAAACCCTAACCCAAACCCTCACCCTTACCCTTACCCTAACCCTAACCCTACCGTAATCCTAAACGTAAACCTCACCCTTACCCTAAACCTAACCCTAACCTTGCCCTAAACCTAACCCTAACCCTAACCCTTACCCTTACCTTAACCCTAAACCTATCCCTAACCCTTACGCATACAGTAACGCTAACCCTAACCCTAACCCTAACACTAACCCTAACACATACCCTTACCCTAACCCTAACCCTAACATTAACCCTAAACCTAACTCTAACCCTAATCCTTACCCTAACTCTAAACCTAACCCTAACCTTTACCCTTCCCCTAACCCTAAACCTAACCCTAACCCAAACTGTAACCCTAACCCTAAAACTAACACTAACCCTTACACTAACCCTAATCCTAAACCTAACCCTAACCTTTACCCTTAACTTAACCCTAACCCTAACTTTAACCTTAACCCTAACCCTTACCCTAACCCTAACTCTAACCCTAATCCTTACCCTTACCCTAACTGTAAACATAACCCTAAACCTAACCCTATCCGTAACACTTACCCTAACCCTAAACCTAACCCTAACCTCAACCCCAACCCTAAACCTAACCCTAACCCTAACACTTACCATTACCCTAACCCTTACCCTAAACCTCAATCTAACCCTAACCCTAAACCTAACCCTTACCCTAAACCTAACAATAATCCTAACCCTAACCCTAACCCTAACCCTAACCCTTAACCTAACCCTAACCCTAACCCTTACCCTAACCCTAACCTTAATGCTAACCCTAGCCCGAACCCTAATCCTTACCCTAACCCTAACCCTAACCCTAAACCTTACCCTTACCCTAACCCAAACCCTAAACCTAACACGAACCCTAAAACTAACCATATTCCTTACCATTACCCTAACCCTAACCCTAAACCTAACCCTAACCCTAACCCTAACACCTAAACCTAACCCTAAACCTAACCCTAACCCTAACACTAACCCTTACCCTAACCATAACCTTAATACTAACCCTAACCCTAACCCTAACCCTTACCTTTCCCTAACCCTAACCCTAACCCTAACCCTTACCTTACCCTAACCGTAAACCTAAACCTAACCCTAACCCTAACCCTAACCCTTACCCTTATCCTAACCTGAACCCTAATCCTAACCCTAACCCTTATCCTACCCCTAACCGTAACCCTAACCCTAGCCCTTAACCTAAACCTAACAGTAACCCTAACCCCTAACCCTAACCCTAACCCTTACCCTAACCGTAAACCTAAACGTAAACCTAACCCTAACCCTAACCCTAAAACTTACCCTTACAAAAACACTAACCCTAACCCCTAACACTAACACTTACCCTAACTATAACACTAACCCAAACCCCTAACACTAACCCTAAACCTAACCCTAACACTAATACCTAACCCTAACCCTAACCCTAACCCTAACCCAAATCCCTACCCTAACCCTAACCCTTACCATTACCATAACCCTAACCCTAACCCTAACCCTTACTCTTACCCTAACACTAAACCTAAACCTAATCCTAAACCTAACCCTAAACCTTACCCTTACCCTAACCCCAACCCAAACCCTAACCCTAAACCTTACCCTTACCCTAACCCTAACCCTAACCCTTACCCTAAACCTAACATTAAACCTAACCCTAACCCTTACTCTTACCTTAACCCTAACCCTAACCCTAACCCTAACAATTACCCTTACCATAACGCTAACCCTAACCCAAACCCTACCCCTAACCCTAACCCTTAGGCTTACCATAACCGTAACCTTAACCTTAAACCCAACCCTAAACCTAACCCTAACCCTAACCCTAACCCTTACCCTTACACTAACCCTAACCCTAACCCTAAACCTAACCTTAACCCTTATCCTAACCCTTACTCTAACCCTAAACCGAACCCTTAGCCTTACCCTAACCTAACTCTAAACCTAAACCGAACCCGAACCCTAACCCTTACCCTAACCCTAACCCTAACCTTAACCCTAACGCTAACCCTAACCCTAACCTTAAACCTTACCCTTACCTTAACCCTAACCCCAAACCTAACCCTAACCCTAACCCCTACCCTTATTCTAACCCTAACCCTAACCCTGACACTTAACCTTACCCTAACCCTAACCATAACCATAACCCTAACCCTTACCATAACCCTAACACTATCCCTAACCCTTACCCTAATCCAAACCATAACCCTAACCCTAACCTTAACACTTACCCTTACGCTAACCCTAACCCTTACCCCAACCCTAAACCTAAACCTTACCCTTACATTAAACCTAACCCTAACCCTTACCCTAACCATCACCCTAACACTAACCCTAACCCTTATCCTTACCTTAACCCTAACCCTAACTCTTACCCTTACCCTAAGGCTAACCCTAACCCTAACCTTAAACCTAACACTAACCCTACCCCTTAACCTTAGCTTAAACCTAACCCTAACTGTAACCCTAATCCTAACCCTAACCCTTACCCTAACCCTAACCCTAAACCTAACCCTTAACCTAACCCTAACCCTAAACTTAACCCTAACACTCACCATAACCTTAACCCATACCCTTACCTTAACCCTAACCCTAAACCTAACCCTAACCCTAACCCTAACCTTATCCTTAACCCTTACCCTTACTCTAACCCTAACCCTAATCCTAACACTAACCCTAACCCTAACCTTTACCCTAACCTTAAACCTTACCCTAACACTAACCCTATCCTTAACCCCTAACCCTAAACACTAAACCTAACCCTAACCTTAACCCTAACCCTAACCCTAACCCTTACCCTAACCCTAACACTAATCCTAAACCAAACCGTTACCCTTACCCTAACCCTAATCCTAAAACTAACTCTAACCCTAACCTTGACCCTAACCCTTACCGTTACCCTAACCCTAACCCTAAACCTAACCCTAACCCTAACCCTAAACCTTACCCTTACCCTAACCCTAACCCCAACTCTAATACTAACTCTACCCCTAACAATTGACCTTACCCTAACCCTAACCCTAAACCTAACACTAACCCTAACTATAACTATAACCCTAACCCTAACCCTAACCCTACAATTACCCTTACCCTAAACCTAAACCTAAACCTAAACCTAACCCTAACCCTTACCCTAACCCTAAACCCTAACCCTAACCCTCAACCTAACTCTAACCCTAACCCTACCCTTACCCTTACCCTAACCCTAACCCTAAACCTAACCGAAGCCCTAACCCTACCCCTTAGCCTAACCCTAGCCCTAATCCTAACCCTAACCCTTACCCTTATCCTAATCCTAACCCTAAGCCTAAACCTAACCCTAAACTTAACCCTAACCCTTACCCTAACCCTAACCCTAACCCTAACCCGAACTCTAACCCTTACCCTTACCCTATCCCTAACCCTAAACCAAACCCTAACCCTTACCCTTATCCTTACTCTCACCATAACCCTAACCTTAACCCTAACCCTAACCCTAAACCTAACCTTACCCTAACCCTAACTCTTATCCTTACCCTAACCCTAACCCTAACCCTAACCCAAAACCTAACCCTAACACTTACCTAACCCTAACCCCCACCCTAACCCTAACCCTTACCCTTACCCTAACCCTAATTCTAACCTGAAGCATAACCCTAACCCTAACCCTAACCCTTAATCGAACCCTAACTCTAATCCTAATTCGATCCCTAAGCCTATCCCTAATCCTAACCCTTACCCTTACCCTAACCATAACCTTAATACTAACCCTAACCCTAACCCTAACCCTTACACTTTCCCTAACCGTAACCCAAACCCTAAATCTAACCTTACTCTAACCGTAAACCTAAACCTAACCCTAACCCTAACCCTAACCCTAACCCTTACCCTTATCCTAACCCGAACACTAATCCTAACCCTAACCCTTATCCTACACCTAAAAGTAACCCTAACCCTAACCCTTAACCTAACCCTAACACTAACCCTAACCCCTAACCCTAACCCTAACCCTTACCCTAACCGTAAACCTAAACCTTACCCTTACCCTAACCCTAACCCTAACCCTTACCCTAAACCTAACCTTAACCCTAACCCTAACCTTTACTCTTACCTTAACCCTAACCCTAACCCTAACCCTAACAATTACCCTTACCATAACGCTAACCCTAACCCAAACCCTACCCCTAACCCTCACCCTTACGCTTACCATAACCGTAACCTTAACCTTAAACCCAACCCTAAACCTAAACCTAACCCTAACGCTTAACCTTACACTAACCCTAACCCTAACGCTAACCCTAACCCTAACACTTAACCTTAGCCTAAACCTAACCATTACCCTAATCCTAACCCTAACCATAACCCTAACCCCTAAACCTAACCCTTATATTAACCCTTACCCTAACCCTAAAGCTAACCCTTACCCTTACCCTAACGTAACTCTAAACCTAAACCGAACCCTAACCCTAAAACTTACCCTAACCCTAAACCTAACCTTAACCCTAACGCTAACCCTAACCCTAACCGTAACCCTTACCCTTACCTTAACCCTAACCCCAAACCTAAACCTAACCCTAACCCTAACCCTAAACTTAGCCCTAACCCTAAATCTATCCCTAACCCTTAACCTTACCCTAACCCAAACTCTAAACCTAACACTACACCTAACCCTAACCCTAACCCTTACCTTTACCCTAACCCTAAACCTAACGCTAACCCTAACCCTAACCCTAACCTGTAACCCTAACCCTAACCCTAACCCTAACCCTTACCCTTATTCTAACCCTAACCCTAACCCTAACCATAACCCTGACACTTAACCTTACCCGAACCCTAACCCTAACCATAACCCTAACCCTTACCTTAACCCTAACACTAACCCTAACCCTTACCCTAATCCTAACCATAACCCTAACCCTAACCTTAACTCTTCCCCTTACCCTAACCCTAACCCTAACCCCAACCCTAACCATAAACCTTACCCTTACACTAAACCTAACCCTAACCCATACCCTAACCATCACCCTAACACTAACCCTAACCCTTATCCTTACCTTAACCCTAACCCTAACTCTTACCCTTACCCTAAGGCTAACCCTAACCCTAACCTTAACCCTAACACTAACCCAACCCCTTAACCTTAGCTTAAACCTAACACTAACTGTAACCCTAACCCTAACCCTAACCCTTACCCTAACCCTAACCCTAAACCTAACCCTTAACCTAACCCTAACCCTAACCCTAAACTTAACTTTAACCCTAACCCTAATCCTAACCCATACCCTTACCTTAACCCTAACACTAAACCTAACCCTAACCCTAAGCCTAACCTTAAACCTAACCCTAACCCTAACCCTAACCATTACCCTTACCCTAACCCTAACCCTAAACCTAATTCTAAACCTAACCCTAACCCTAACCCCGAACCCTAACCCTAACCTAACCCTAACCCTTAGCCTTATCCTGACACTAACCCTAACCCTAACCCTAACCCTAACACTTACCCTTACCCTAACCCTAAAACTAACCCTAAAACTAATCCTAAACCTAACCCTAACACTCACCCTTACCCATACCCTAACCCTAACCCTAAACCTAACCCCAACCCTTACCTTTACCCTAACCCTAACTCTAAGCTTAACCCTAACTCTAACCCTAACCCTAACCTTAACCCTAAACCTTATCCTTACCCTAACCCTAACCATAACCCTAACCCTAAACCTAACCCTAACCCTAACCCTAACCCTAACTAACCCTAACCCTAACCCTTTATCTAACCCTAACCCTAAACCTAATCCGAACCCTAACCCTATCCGTAACCCTAGCTCTTATGCTTACTCTAACCCTATCCCTAAACCTAACCGTAACCATAACCCCTAACCCTAACCATAACCCTAAACCTAACCCTAATCCTTAACCTTACCCTAACCCTAACATTAATACTAACCCTAACCCTGACCCTAACACTTTCCCTAACCCTAACCCTAATCCTTACCCTAACACTAACCCTAACCCTTACCCTTACCCTTAACCTAACGCTAACCCTAACCCTAACCAGTAACCCTAACCCTAACCCTAACTCTAACCCTTACCCTTACCCTAACCCAAACCATAAACCTAACGCGAACCCTAACGCTAACCCTATTCCTTACCCTTACCCTAACCCTAACCCTAAACCTAACCCAACCCTAATCCTAAACCTAACACCTAAACCTAACCCTAACACTTACCCTTACCCTAATCCTAATCCTAACCCTAACCCTAACCCTTACCCTTACCCTAACCCTAACCCTAACCCTACCCCTTACCCTAACCCTAACCCTAAACCTTACCCTTAACCTAACCCTAAACCTAAACCTAAACCTAACCCTAAACCTTACCCTTACCCTAACCCTAATCCTAACCCTAACACAAACACTAACACATACCCTTACCCTAACCCTAACCCTAACCCTAACCGTAAGCCTAAACCTAACCGTAACCCTAACCCTAACCCTAACCCTTACCCTTACCTTAACACTAACCCTAACCCTAAATCTAACCCTTACCCTTACCCTAATCGTAACCCTAACCCTTACACTTACCCTAACCCTAAACCTAACCCTAACACTTACCCTTACCCTCACCCTAACCCTAACCCTAACTTTAACCCCAACCCTAAACCTAACCCCAACGCTAACCCTTACCCTTACCCTAACCCTAACCCTAACCCTAACCCTCACCCTAACCCTAACCCTAACCTTAACCCCAACTCTAAACCTAACCCTAACCCTAACCCTAACCCTTAACCTTAGCCAAAGCCTAACTCTAACACTAACCCTTACCCTAACCCTAACCCTTACCCTAACCCTAACCCTAACCCTTACCCTAACCCTAACCTTAACCCTAATCTTAACCCTAATTCTAACCCTAACCCGAACCCTAATCCTTACCCTAACCCTAACCCTAAACCTAACCATAACCCTTACCCTAACACTAACCTTAACCCTAACCCTAACCCTATCTCTAACCCTTACCCTTACCCTTACCCTAATACTAAACCTAACACTAACCGTAACCCTTACCTTTACCCTAACCTTAAACCTAACCCTAACCCTAACCCAAAACACTAACCCTAACCCTAACCCTATCCCTTACACTTATCCTAACCCTAAACCTAACCCTAAGCCTAACACTTACCCTTCCCCTAAATCTAGACCTAACCCTAACTCTTACCCTAACCCTAACCCTAATCCTAACCCTAACTCTTACACTTAGCCTAACCTTAACCCTAACCCTAAAACTAAAACTAACCCTAACCTTAACCCTAACCCTAACCCTAACCCTTACCCTAACCCTAACACTAATCCTAAACCTAACCCTTACCCTTACCCTAACCCTAACCCTAATCCTAAAACTAACCCTAACCCTAACCTTAACCCTAACCTTTACCCTTACCCTAACCCTAACCCTAAAACTAACCCTAACCCTTACCCTAACCCAAACCCTAAACCTAACGCGAGCCTAATCCTAACCCTATTCGTTACACATACCCTAACCCTAACCCTAAACCTAATCCTAAACCTAACCCTAACCCTAACCCTTACACCTAACGCTAACCGTAACTCTTACCCTTACCCTAACCCTAACCCTAATCCTAAAACTAACCCTAACCCTAACCTTAACCCTAACCTTTACCCTTACCCTAACCCTAACCCTAAACCTAACCCTAACCCTTACCCTAACCCAAACCCTAAACCTAACACGAGCCTAACCCTAACCCTATTCGTTACACTTACCCTAACCCTAAACCTAAACCTAATCCTAAATCTGACCCTAACCCTAACCCTAACACCTAACGCTAACCGTAACTCTTACCCTTACCCTAACCCTAAACCTAATCCTAAAACTAACCCTAACCCTAACCTTTACCCTTACCCTAACCCTAACCCTAATGCTAACCCTTACTCTTAGCCTAACCCTAACCCTAACCCTAACCCTTACCCTAACCCTAACCCAAACCCTAACCCTAACACTAACACTTACCCTAACCCTAACCCTAACCTTAATCCTTACCCTAACCCTAACCCAAACCCTAACCTTTACCCTAAACCTAACCCTAACCCTAACACCTAACCCTAACCCTTAACCTAACACTAATCCTAACCATAACCCTTACCCTTACCCTAAACCTAAACCTAACTCTAACCCTAACCCTAACCCTAACCCTTACCCTAACCCTAACCCTAACCCTAACCCTAACCTTAACCCTAACACTTATGCAAACTATTACCCTTACCATAACCCTATCCCTACACCTAAACCTATCCCTAACCCTAACCCTAACCTTAACCCTAACCCTAACCCTAACAATTGCCCTTACTCTAACCCTAACCTTAACCTAACACTAACCCTAACCCTAACCCTAACGCTAACTCTTACCCTTACCCTAACCCTAACCCTAACCCCTAAACCTAACCCTAACCCTAACCTTTACCCTTATTCTAAACCTAACCCTAACACTTACCCTTAACCTAACCCCTACCCTAACCCTAACCCTAACCCTAACCCTTACCCTAACCCTAACCCTAACCCTAACCCTTACCCTTACCCTTACCCTAACCCTAAACAAAACCCTAACCCAAACCCTAACCCTTACCCTTACCCTAACCCTAACCCTAACCGTAATCCTAAACGTAAACCTCACCCTTACCCTAAACCTAAACCTAACCTTGCCCTAAACCTAACCCTAACCCTAACCCTTACCCTTACCTTAACCCTAAACCTATCCCTAACCCTTACGCATACAGTAACGCTAACCCTAACCCTAACCCTAACACTAACACTAACCCTAACATATACCCTTACCCTAACCCTAACCCTAACATTAACCCTAAACCTAACCCTAACCCTAATCCTTACCCTAACTCTAAACCTAACCCTAATCCTTACCCTTCCCCTAACCCTAAACCTAACCCTAACCCAAACTGTAACCGTAACCCTAAACCTAACACTAACCCTTACACTAACCCTAATCCTAAACCTAACCCTAACCCTTACCCTTAACTTAACCCTAACCCTAACCTTAACCTTAACCCTAACCCTTAACCTAACCCTAACTCAAACCCTAATCCTTACCCTTACCCTAACTGTAACCATAACCCTAAACCTAACCCTATCCGTAACACTTACCCTAACCCTAAACCTAACCCTAACCTCAACCCCAACCCTAAACCTAACCCTAAACCTAACCCTAACACTTACCATTACCCTAACCCTAACCCTAAACCTCAGTCTAACCCTAACCCTAAACCTAACCCTTACCCTAAACCTAACAATAATCCTAACCCTAACCCTAACCCTAACCCTACCCTTAACCTAACCCTAACACTAACCCTAAAACTAAACCTTACCCATACCCTAACCCTAACCTTAACCCTTACTCTAAACCTAACCCTAATCCTAACCCTAACCCTTACTCTTACCTTAACCCTAACCCTAACCCTAACCCTTACCTTTACCCTATCGCTAATCCTAACCCTAACCCAAACACTTACCCTTACCCTAACCGTAACCCTAACCTTAACCCCAACCCTAAACCTAACCCTAACCGTAATCCTAACCCTTACTCTTACCCTAACATTAACCATAACTCTAACGCTAACCCTAACACTAACACTTAACCTTACCCCAACCCTAACCTTTACGCTAAACCTAACCTTAACCCTAACCATAACCCTACCCTGAACCCTAAACCTAACCCTTACCCTAACCCTAACCCTAACCCTAAACCTTACCCTAAACCTAACCATAACCTTAACCCTAACGCTAACCCTAACCCTAACAATATTCCTTAGCCTTACCCTAACCCTAACCATAAATCTAACCCTAACCCTAACCCTAAACCAATTCTTAACCCTAACCCTAACCCTAACCCTAACCCTAACCCTAACCCTTACTCTTACTCTAACCCTAATCCTAACCCTAACCCTAACCCTAACCCTAAACCTTACCCTAACCCTAACCCTA
This sequence comes from Megascapheus bottae, assembly GCF_031878675.1. Taxonomy (NCBI): domain Eukaryota; kingdom Metazoa; phylum Chordata; class Mammalia; order Rodentia; family Geomyidae; genus Megascapheus; species Megascapheus bottae. The sequence continues at coordinate 146,426 of NW_028327444.1, read as the reverse complement.
ACCTTAACCCCTAAACCTAACCCTAACCCTAAAACTTACCCTTATTCTAAACCTAACCCTAACCCTACCCCTAACCCTTACCCTAACCCTAAACCTAACTCTTACCCTTACCATAACCCTAACCCTAACCCTAAAACTAAACCTAACCCTAACCTTAACCCTAATCCTACCCCTAACCCTTACCCTAACCCCAACACTAATCCTAACCTTAACCCTTACCCTTACACTAACCCTAACCCTAATCCGAAAACTAACCCTAACCCTAACCCTAACCCTAACCCTTACACTTACCCTAACCCTAACCCTAACCCTACCCTAAACCTAACACTTACCCTAACCCTAACCCATACCCTAACCCTAACTCTAACCGTAACCCTAACCTTAACCCTAACCCTAACACTAAACGTTACCCTTACCCTAACCCTAACCCTAAACCTAACCCTAACCCTAACCTTAACCCTAAACTTAACCCTAACTCTAACACTAACAATTGCCCTTACCCTAACCCTAACCGTAAAACTAACCCTAACCCTAACACTAAACCTAACACATACCCTTACCCTAAAACTAACCCTGAACCTAACAGTAACCCTAAACCTAACCGTAACCCTAACCCTAATCCTAACCCTACCCTTAACCTAACCCTAACCCTAACCCTAACCTTAAACCTCACCCTAATCCTAACCCTAAACCTAACCCTTACCCTAAACCTAACCCTAATCCTAACCCTAACCCTAACCCTAACCCTACACTTAACCTAACCATAACACTAACCCCAACCCTAAACCTTACCCATACCCTAACCCTAACCCTAACCATTACTCTAAACCTAACCCTAATCCTAACCCTAACCCTTACTCTTACCTTAACCCTAACCCTAACCCTAACCCTAACCCTTACCTTTACCCTATCTCTAATCCTAACCCTAACCCAAACCCTTACCCTTACCCTAACCGTAACCCTAAACTTAACCCCAACCCTAAACCTAATCCTAAACCTAATCCTAACCTTACCCTTACCCTAACACTAACCATAACTCTAACGCTAATCCTAACCCTAACACTTACCCTTACCCTAACCCTAACCCGTACGCTAACCCTAACCCTAACACTAAACCTAACCCGAAACTTAACCGTAACCGTAACCTTAACCCTTACACTTACCTTGACCCCAAACCTGACCCTAACCCTAACCCTAACACTGACCCTAACACATACCCTTACCCTAACCATAACCCTAAATGTAACCCTAAACCTAACCATGACCCTAACCCTAACCCTAACACTAAACCTTGCCCTAACCCTAACCCTAACCCTTACCCTTACCCTCACCCTAACCCTAACCCTAACCTTAACCCCAACCCTAAACCTAACCCTAAGCCTAACCCTTACCCTTACCCTAACCCTAACCGTAAACCTAACCCAAAACCTAACCCTAACCCTTACCGTAACCCTAACCCTAATCCTAACCCTAACGCTTACACTTACCCTAATCCTAAACCTAAACCTAAACCTAACCCTAAACCTAACCCTAAACCTTCCCCTCACCCTAACCCTAACACTAACCTTAACCCCAACCCTAAACCTAACCCTAACCCTAACCCTAACCCTAATCCTCACCCTAACCGTAACCCTTACCCTTACCCTAACCCTAACCCTAACCTTAATGGTAACCCTAAACATAAACCTTACCCTAAACCAAACCCTAACCCCAATCTTTACCCTAACCCTAACCCTTACCCTTTCCCTAAACCTAACCCTAACCCCAACCCTTACCCTAACCTTAAACCTAACCCTAAACCTAACCCTTACCCTTACCCTAACCCTAACCCTAAACCTAATCCTAACCCTAACCCTAAACCAAACCCTAAACCTTACCCTTACTGTAACACTAACCCTAAACCTAAACCTAACGCTAAACCTAACAGTAACCCTTACCCTAAGCCTAACCCTAAACCTTACCCTAACCCTAACTTCAACCTTAAAGCTAACCCTAACCCTAAACCTAAAACTTACACTTACCCTAACCCTAACCCTAAAACATACCCTTTACCTAAACTTAACCCTAACCCTAACCCTTACCATAACCCCAACCCTAACCCTAACACTTACCCTAACCCTAACCCTAACACTGACCCTAAGTCTTACCCTAAACCTAACCCTAAACCCTAACCCTAAACCTTACCCTAACCCTAACCATAACCATAACCCTAACCAATAACCCTAACCCTACGCCTAACCCTGACCTTTACCCTTATCCTAACCCAAACCCTAACCCTTACCCTTACCCTAAGCCTAACCCTAACCCTAACCCGAAACCTAACCTAACCCTAATCCTAACCCTTACCATAAATCTAACCCTAAACCTAACCTAACCCTAACCCTAACTCTTACCCTAAACCTAACCCTAATCCTAACCTTAACCCTTACCATTACCATAACCCTAACCCTAACCCTAAAACTAAACCTAACCCTAACCTTAACCCTAACCCTATCCCTTACCCTAACCCTAACCCTAATCCTAACGCTTACCCTAACCCTGACTCTAACCCTAACCCTAACACTTATCCTAACACTCACTCTAACCCTTACCCTTACCCTAACCCTAACCCTAACCCTTACCCTAACCCTAACCAAACCCTAACCCTAACCCCTAAACCTAAGCCTAAGCCTAACCCTAACCCTAACCCTAACACTTACCCTTACCCTCACCCTAACCCTAACACTAACACTTACCCTAAACCTAAACCTAACCCTAACCTTAACCCTTAAACTTACCTTGACCCCAACCCTAACCCTAACCCTAACCCTAACACTGACCCTAACACCTACCCTTACTCTAACCCTAACCCTAACCGTAACCCTATACCTAACCTTGACCCTAACCCTAAACCTAACACTAACCCTTACCCTAACCCTAACCCTAACCCTTACCCTTACCCTTACCCTAACCCTAACCCTAACCCTAACCCTAAACCTAAACCTTACCCTTACCTTAAACCTAACCCTAACCCTTACCCTAAACCTAACCCTAACCCTAAGCTTAACCCTTACACTTACCTTGACCCCAACCCTAACCCTAACCCTAACCCTAACACTGACCCTAACACATACCCTTACCCTAAACCTAACCCTAACCGTAACCCTAAACCTAACTATTACCCTAACCCTAACCCTAACACTAACCCTTACCCTAACCCTAACCCTAACCATTACCCTTACCCTCACCCTAACCCTAACCCTAACCTTAACCCCAACCCTAAACCTAACCCTAACACTAACCCTAACCCTTACCGTAACCCTAACCCTAATCCTAACCCTAAGGCTTACACTTACCCTAATCCTAAACCTAACCCTAAACCTAAACCTAAACCGAACCCTAAACCTTCCCCTCACCCTAACCCTAACCCTAACCTTATCCCCAACCCTAAACCTAACCCTAACCCTAACCCTAACCCTAACCCTCACCCTAACCCTAACCCTAACCCTTACCCTAACCCTAAACCTAACCCTAAACCTAACCCTAAACCTAACTCTTATCCTAAACCTAACCCTAACCCTAACACTAACCATAACCCTAACCCTAACCTTAATGGTAACCCTAAACCTAAACCTTACCCTAAACCAAACCCTAAACCTAACCATAACCCTAACCCTAACCCTAACTCCTAACCCTAACCCTAACCCTAAGCTTATCCTTATTCTAACCCTAAACCTAACTCTTACCCTTACCCTATCCCCTACCCTAACACTAACCCTAACCCTACCCATTACCCTAACCCTAACACTAAATCTTACCCTTACCCTAACCCTAATCCTAACCCTAAACCTAACCCTAACCCTTACCCTTACCCTAACCCTAAGCCTAACCCTAAACCGAAACCTTACCCTTACCCTTACTATAAACCTAACCCTAACCCTTATCCTAAACCTAACCCTAACCCTAACCGTAACCCTTACCCTTACCTTAAGCCTAACCCTAACCCTAACCCTTACCCTTACCCTAACGCTAACCCTAACCATAACCCTAACCCTAACACTAACCCTAACACATACCCTTACTCTAACCCTAACCCAAACCCCAACCGTAACCCTAAAGCTAACAGTAACCCTAACCCTAACCCTAACCTAACCCCTACCCTAACCATAACCCCAGCCCTAACCCTTACCCTAACCCTAAACCTAACCCTAAACCTAACCCTAAACCTAACTCTTATCCTAACCCTAACCCTAACCCTAACACTAACCATAACCCTAACCCTAACCTTAATGGTAACCCTAAACCTAAACCTTACCCTAAACCAAACCCTAAACCTAACCATAACCCTAACCCTAACCCTAACTCCTAACCCTAACCCTAACCCTAAGCTTATCCTTATTCTAACCCTAAACCTAACTCTTACCCTTACCCTATCCCCTACCCTAACCCTAACCCTAACCCTACCCATTACCCTAACCCTAACACTAAATCTTACCCTTACCCTTACTATAAACCTAACCCTAACCCTTATCCTAAACCTAACCCTAACCCTAACCGCAACCCTTACCCTTACCTTAAGCCTAACCCTAACCCTAACCCTAACACTAACCATAACCCTAACCCTAACCTTAATGGTAACCCTAAACCTAAACCTTACCCTAAACCAAACCCTAAACCTTACCCTTACTGTAACACTAACCCTAAACCTAAACCTAACCCTAACCTTAACCCTGACACCTAACCCTAACCCTAACACTATCCCTTACTCTTACCTTAACCCTAAACCTAACCCTAGCCCTAACCCTAACCCTAACATTTACCCTAACCCGAACCCTAACCCTAACCCTTACCCTAAACCTAACCCTAATCTTAAACCCAGCCCTAACCCTAACCCGAACCCTAATCCTTACCCTAACCCTAACCCTAACCCTAACCCTAACCTTAACCCTAACCCTAACCGTAACCCTAACTCTTACCCTTATCGTAACCCTAACCCTAACCGTAAACCCAAACCTAAACCTAATAATAACCCTAACACTTAACCTTACCTTAACCCTAACCCTAACCCCAACCCTTATCCTAACCCCAAACCTAAACCTAACCCTTAACCTAACAGTAACCCTAACCCTATCCCCTAAACCTTACCCTAACCCTAACCCTATCACTAACCCTAACCCTTACCCTTACCCTAACCCTAAACCTAACCCTAACTCTAAACCTAACGCTAAACCTGAGAGTAACAATTACCCTAAGCCTAACCCTACACCTTACCCTAACCCTAACTTCAACCTTAACCCTAAACCTAACCCTAACACTAAAACTTACATTTACCCTAACCCTAACCCTAACCCTAACCCTAACTCTAACACTTACCATTACCCTAACCCTAAACCTCAACCTAACCCTAACCCTAACCCCTAAACCTAAACCTAACCCTAACCCTTACCCTTAAACTAACCCTAACCCTAACCCTAAAACATACCCTTTACCTAAACCTAACCCTAACCCTAACCCTTACCATAACCCCAACCCTAACCCTAACACTGACCCTAAGTCTTACCTGAAACCTAACCCTAAACCCTAACCCTAACCCTTACCCTAACCCTAACCATAACAATAACCCTAAGCAATAACACTAACCCTGCGCCTAACCCTGACCTTTACCCTTATCCTAACCCTAACCCTAACCCTTACCCTTACCCTAAGCCTAACCCTAACCCTAACCCGAACTCTAACCTAACCCTAACCCTAACTCTTACCCTAAACCAAACCCTAATCCTAACCCTAACCCTTACCATTACCATAACCCTAACCCTAACACTAAAACTAAACCTAACCCTAACCTTAACCCTAACCCTATCCCTTACCCTAACCCTAACCCTAATCCTATCGCTTACCCTAACCCTGACTCTAACCCTAACCTTAACACTTATCCTAACACTCATTCTAACCCTAACCCTTACCCTAACCCTAACCCTAACCCTCACCCTAACCCTAACCAAACCCTAACCCTAACCCCTAAACCTAACCCTAACCCTAACCCTTACCCTAACACTTACCCTCACCCTAACCCTAACCCTAACACTTACCCTAAACCTAACCCTAACCCTAACCTTAACCCTTAAACTTACCTTGACCCCAACCCTAAGCCTAACCCTAACCCTAACACTGACCCTAACACCTACCCTTACCCTAACCCTAACCCTAACCGTAACCCTAAACCTAACCATGACCCTAACCCTAAACCTAACACTAATCCTTACCCTAACCCTAACCCTAAACCTTACCCTTACCCTTACCCTAACCCTAACCCTAAACCTAAACCTAACCATGACCCTTACCTTAAACATAACCCTAACCCTTACCCTAAACCTAACCCTAACCCTAAGTTAAACCCTTACACTTACCTTGACCCCAACCCTAACCTTAACCCTAACTCTAACCCTATCTCTAACCCTTACCCTTACCCTAACCCTAATACTAAACTTAACACTAACCCTAACCCTTACCTTTACCCTATCCTTAAACCTAGCCCTAACCCTAACCCTAACCCTAACCCCTAAACCTAACTCTAACCCTATCTCTAACCCTTACCCTTACCCTAACCCTAATACTAAACTTAACACTAACCCTAACCCTTACCTTTACCCTAACCTTAAACCTAGCCCTACCCCTAACCCTAACCCTAATCCTAAAACTAACCCTAACACTAACCTTAACCCTAAACTTTACCCTAACCCTTACCCTAATCCTAACCCTAACCCTAAACTTTTCCCTAACCATAACACTAACCATAACCCTAACCCCTAACCCTAACCCTTAACCTAACCCTAACCCTAACCCTAACACTAACCCTTACCCTTACCTTAAACCTAAACCTAACTCTAACCCTAACCCTAACCCTTACCCTAAACCTAACCCTAACCCTAACCCCTAACCCTTACCCTAAGCCTAACCCTTACCCTTACCCTAACCATAAACCTAACCTTAACCTCAATCTTAAACCTAACCCTAACCCTAACCCTAACCCTTACCCTAACCCTAACCCTAACCCTAAACTTTACCCTAACCATAACCCTAACCATAACCCTAACCCCTAACCCTAACCCTTAACCTAACCCTAACCCTAACAGTAACACTAAACCTTACCTTTACCTTAAACCTAAACCTAACTCTAACCCTAACCCTAACCCTTACCCTAAACCTAACCCTAACCCTAACCCCTAACCCTTACCCTAAGCCTAACCCTTACCCTTACCTTAACCGTAAACCTAACCTTAACCTCAATCTTAAACCTAACCCTAACCCTAACCCTTACCCTTACCCTAACCCTAACCATAACCCTAACGCTAACTCTAACCCTAACACTTACCCATACCCTAAACCTAATCCTTACTCTAACCCTTAACCTAACCCTAACCCTAACACTAACCCTATCCCTTAACCTTACCCAAAGCCTAACTCTAACCCTAACCCTTACCCTAACCCTAACCCTTACCCTAACCCTAACCCTAATCCTTATCCTAACCCTAACCCTAACCCTAAACTTAACCCTAACCCTAACCCTAACCCGAACCCTAATCCTTACCCTTACCCTAACCCTAACCCTAAACCTAACCGTAACCCTTACCCTAACACTAACCTTACCCCTAACACTAACCCTATCTCTAAACCTTACCCTTACCCTAACCCTAACCCTAACCGTAACCCTAACCTTAACCTAACCCTAACCCTAACCCTAACACTAACCCTTACCCTTACCTTAACCCTAAACCTAACTCTAACCCTAACCCTAACCCTAACTCTAACCCTTACCCTAACCATAACCCTAACCCTAACCTTAACCCTAATCCTAACCCTAACTCTTACACTTACCATAACCCTAACCCTAAACCTAACCCTTACCCTAAACCAAATCCTAACCGCAATCCTCACCCTAAACCTAACCGTTACCCTTTCCCTAACCCTAACCCTAACCCTAAACCTAACCCTTACCCTTACCCTAACTCTAACCCTGAACCTAACCCTAACCCTAACCCTAACCTTAACCCTAACCCTAACCCTAACAATTGCCCTTACCATAACCCTAACCCTAAACCTAACACTAAGCCTAACCATAACCATAACCATAACCATGAACCTAATTCTAAAACTGAACCTAACCCTAAACTTAACCCTAACCCTTACCCTTACCCTAAGCCTAACCCTAACCCTAACCCTAACAATTGCGCTTACCCTATCCTAACCCTAAACCTAACACTAACCCTAACCCTAACCCTAACCCTTACACTTACCTTAACAATAACCCTAAACCTAACCCTAACCCTAACCCTAACTGTAACCCTAAAACTAAACCTAACCCTAACCTTAACCCTAACCCTTACCCTTACCCTAAGCCTAACCCTAACCCTAACCCGAACCCTAAATCTTACTGTTACCCTAACCCTAACCCTTACCCTACCCCTAACCTTTGTCCTAACCCTAACACTAACCCTAACCCCTAACCCTAACCCTTAACCTAACCCTAACACTAACCCTAACCCTAGCACTTACCCTTACACTAATCCTAAACCTAACTTTAACCCTAACCCTAACTCTAACCCTAACCCTAACCCTTACCCTAAACCTAACCCTTACACTAAACCTAACCCTAACCCTAACCCTAATCTTAACCCTAACCCTAACCGTAACACTTACCCTTACACTAACCTTAACCCTAAACCTAACCCTAAACCTAACCCTAACCCTAACCTTAACCCTGACCCTAACCCTAACAATTGCCCTTACCCTAACCCTAACCCTAACCCTAACGCTAACCCTAACCTAACACTAACCCTAACCCTAACCCCTAACCATTACCCTAACCCTAACCCTTACCTTTACCCTAACCGTAAACCTAACCTTAACCCCAACCTTAAATCTAAGCCTAACCCTAACCCTAAACCTTACCCTTACCCTAACCCTAACCCTATCCCTTACACTAACCGTGACCCTAACCCTAACCCTAACACTAACACTAACACTTACCCTAACCATAACTCTAATCTTATCCCTAACCCTAACCGTAACCCTTACCCTTACACTAACCTTAACCCTAAACCTAACCCTAAACCTAACCCTAACCCTAAACTTCACCCTGACCCCAACCCTAACAATTGCCCTTACCCTAACCCTAAACCTAACACTAACCCTAACCTAACCCTAACCCTTACCCTTACCTTACCCTAACCCTAACCCTAACCCTAAACCTACCCCTAACCCTAACCCCTAACCCTAACCCTAACCCTAACCTTACCCTATTCTAACCCTGAAACTAACTCTTACCTTACACTATCCCCTACCCTAACCCTAACCCTAACCCTACCCCTTACCCTAACCCTAACCCTAAACCTTACCCTTACCAAACCTAAACCTAACCCTAAAGCTAACCCTAACCCTTACCCTTACCCTACCCCTACCCCTAACCCTAAACCTAAACCTTACCCTTACCCTTACCCTAAACCTTAACCTAACCCTTACCCTAAACCTAACTCTAACCCTAACACATACCCTTACTCTAACCCTAAACCTAACCCTAACCGTAACCCTAAACCTAACCGTAACCCTAACCCTAACCCAAACCTAACCTTACCCTAACCCTAACCCTAACACTTACCCTAACCCTTACACTAACCCTAACCATAAAACTAACCGTAACACTTACCCTTACCATAACCCTAACCCTAACCCTAACCCTTAACCTTACCCTCACCATAACCCTAACCCTAACCTTAATCCCAACCCTAAACCTAACCCCAACCCTAATCTTAACCATAACCCTTACCCTTACCCTAACCCTAACCCTAATCCTAAAACTAACCCTAACATTAACCCTAACCCTAACCCCAACAGTAACCTTTACCCTAACCCTAACCTTTAACCTAACCCTAACCCTAACTCTTACCCTTACCATAACCCTAACCCTAAACCTAAACCTAACCCTAACCCTAACCCTAATCTTAACCATAACCCTAACCGTAACACTTACCCTTACACTAATCTTAACCCTAAACCTAACCCTAAACCTAACCCTAACCCTAACCTTAACCCTGACCCTAACCCTAACAATTGCCTTTACCCTAACCCTAACCCTAACCCTAACCCTAACCTAACACTAACCCTAACCCTAACCCCTAACCATTACCGTAACCCTAACCCTTACCTTTACCCTAACCGTAAACCTAACCTTAACCCCAACCTTAAATCTAAGCCTAACCCTAACCCTAAACCTTACCCTTACCCTAACCCTAACCCTAACCCTAACCCTTACTGTTACCCTAACCCTAACCCTATCCCTTACACTAACCGTGACCCTAACCCTAACCCTAACACTAACACTAACACTTACCCTAACCATAACCCTAATCTTATCCCTAACCCTAACCCTAACCCTTACCCTTACACTAACCTTAACCCTAAACCTAACCCTAACCCTAACCTCAACCCTGACCCTAACCTTAACAATTGCCCTTACCCTAACCCTAAACCTAACACTAACCCTAACCCTAAAACTAACCCTTACCCTTACCCTAACCCTAACCCTAAACCTAACCCTAAACCTACCCCTAACCCTAACACCTAACCGTAACCCTAACCCTAACCTTACTCTATTCTAACCCTAAAACTAACTCTTACCTTACACTATCCCCTACCCTAACACTAACCCTAACCCTACCCCTTACCCTAACCCTAACCCTAAACCTTACCCTTACCAAACCTAAACCTAACCCTAAAGCTAACCCTAACCCTTACCCTTACCCTACCCCTAACCCTAACCCTAACCCTAAACCTAAACCTTACCCTTACCCTTACCCTAAACCTTAACCTAACCCTTACCCTAAACCTAACTCTAACCCTAACGCATACCCTTACCCTAACCCTAAACCTAACCCTAACCGTAACCCTAAACCTAACCGTAACCCTAACCCTAACCCTAACCTAACCCTTACCCTAACCCTAACCCTAACCCTAACACTTACCCTAACCCTTACACTAACCCTAACCCTAAAAGTAACCGTAACACTTACCCTTACCATAACCCTAACCCTAACCCTAACCCTAACCCTTAACCTTACCCTCACCCTAAACCTAACCCTAACCCTAACCCTAACCCTTACAGTAACCCTAACCCTAACCCTAACCCTAACAGTAACCCTAAACTTAACCGTAACCCTAACCCTATCCATAACCCTAACCCTTACCTAACCCTAACCCTAACCCTAACCCTTACCCTTACCCTCACCCTAATCCTAACCCTAGCCTCAACAACAACCCTAAACCTAACCCTAACCCTAACCCTAACCCTTACTCTTACCCTAAACCTAACCCTTAACCTAACCCTAACCCTAACCCTAACCTCAACCCTACCCTAACCCTAAACCTAACCATAACCTTTACCCTTACACTTACCCTAACCCTAACCGTAACCCTAACCCTTACCCTTACCATAATCCTAACCCTAACCCTAAACCTAACCCTAAAGCTATCCCTAACCATTACCCTTACCCTAAACCTAACCCTAATCCTAACCCTAACCCTAATTCTATACCTTACCCTTAACCTAAACCTAACACTAACCTCTACCCTAAACCTTACCCATACCCTAACCATAAACCTAACCCTTACCCTAAACCTAACCCTAACCGTAACCCTAACCCTTAATCTTACCTTAACCCTAACCCTAACCCTATCCCTTAACCTTACCCTATCGCTACTCCTAACCCTAACCCAAACCCTTACCCTTACCCTAACAGTAACCCTAACGTAAACCCAACCCTAAAACTAACCCTAACCCTAACCCTAACCCTTACTCTTACCCTAAACCTAACCCTTAACCTAACCCTAACCCTAACCCTAACCTCAACCCTACCCTAACCCTAAACCTAACAATAACCTTTACCCTTACCCTAACCCTAACCGTAACCCTAACCCTAACCCTTACCCTTACCATAATCCTAACCCTAACCCTAAACCTAACCCTAAAGCTATCCCTAACCATTACCCTCACCCTAACCCTAACCCTAACCTTAAACCCAAACCTAAACCTAACCCTAAACATAACCCTAACCATAACCATAACCATAAGCCTAATCCTAAAACTGAACGTAACCCTAACCTTAACGCTAACCCTTACCCTTACCCTAAGCCTAACCCTAACCCTAACCCTAACCCTAACACTTACTGTTACCCTAACCCTAACCCTAACACTTACACTAACCGTAACCGTAACCCTAACCCTAACACTAACACTAACATTTACCCTAACCAAAACCCTAACCCTAACCCTTATCCTAACTCTAACCCTAACTCTTGTCCTAACCCTAATCCTAACCCTAACCCCTAAACCTAAAACTTAACCTAACCCTAACCCTAACCCTAACCCTAACACTTACCCTTACACTAACCCTAAACCTAACTCTAACCTTAACCCTAACTCTAACCCTAACCCTAACCCTTACCCTAAACCTAACCATTACCCTAACCCTAACCCTAACCATAACCCTAATCTTACCCCTAACCCTAACCCTAAACCTTACCCTTACACTAACCTTAACCCTAAACCTTACCCTAAACCTAACCCTAACCCTAAACTTAACCCTGACCCTAACCCTAACAATTGCCCTTACCCTAACCCTAAACCTATCACTAACCCTAACCCTAACCTTAACCCTTACCCTTACCCTAACCCTAACCCTAAACCTAACCCTAACCCTACCCCTAAACCTAACCCCTAACCCTAACCCTCACCCTAACCTTACCCTATTCTAAACCTAAACCTAACACTTACCCTTACCCTATTCCCTACCCTAACCTAACCCTAGCCCTACCCCTTACCCTAACCCTAAACCTAAACGTTTCCCTTACCCTAACCCTAAACCTAACCCTAAAGATAACCCTAACCCTTACCCTTACCCTACCCTAACCCTAACCCTAAACCTAAACCTTACCCTTACACTTACCCTAAACCTAACCCTAACCCTTACCCTAAACCTAACTCTAACCCTAACACATACCCTTACCCTAACCCTAACCCTAACACTAACCGTAACCCTAAACCTAAACGTAACCCTAACCCTAACCCTAACCTAACCCTTACCCCAACCCTAACCATAACCCGAACCCTTAACCTAACCCTTACACTAACCCTAACCCTAAAACTAACCGTAACACTTACGCTTACCCTAACCCTAACCCTAACCCTAACCCTTACCCTCACCCTAACCCTAACCCTAAACTTAATCCCAACCCTAAACCTAACCCCAACCCTAATCCTAACCCTAACCCTTACCCTTACCCTAACCCTAACCCTAATCCTAAAACTAACCCTAACCCTAACGTTAACCCTAAACTTTACACTTACCCTAACCCTAACCCTAACCCTAACCCTAATGCTAACCCTGACTCTTACCCTAACCCTAACCCTAACCCTAACCCTTACCCTAACCCTAAACCAAAACCTAACCCTAACCCTAACCCTAACACTAACACTTACCCTAACCCTAACCCTAATCCTAACACTTTCGCCAACCCTAACCCTAACCCTACCTTTACCCGAACCCTAACCCTAAACCTAACACTAAACCCTAACCCTAACCCTTAACCTAACCCTAACCCTAACCCTAACCCCTAATCCTAACCCTTGACCTAAACCTAACCCTAACCCTAACCCTTACCCTAACCCTATCCGTAACTTTAACCCTAACCTTAACCCTAACCCTAACCCTAACTTTTACCCTTACCATAACCCTAACCCTAAACCTAAACCTAACACTAACCCTAACCCTAAACTTAACCCTAACCCTAACCCTAAGAGTTGCCCTTACTCTAACCCTAACCCTTAACCTAACACTAACCCTAAGGCTTTCCCTAACACTAACCCTTACCCTTACCTTAACCCTAACCCTAAACCTAACCCTAACACTAACACTAACCCTAACCCTAACCGTAACCCTAAACCTAACCGTAACCCTAACCTAACCCTAACCTAACCCTTACCCTAAACCTAACCCTAACCCTAACCCTTACCCTAACCCTTACACTAACCCTAACCCTAAAACTAACTGTAACCCTTAAACTTACCCTAACCCTAACCCTAACCCTAACCCTTACCCTTACCCTTACCCTCACCCTAACCCTAACCCTAACCTTAATCCCAACCCTAAACCTAACCCCAACCCTAATCCTAACCCTAACTCTTACCCTTACCCTAACCCTAACCCTAATCCTAAAACTAACCCTAACCCTAACCTTAACCCTAAACTTTACCCTTACCGAAACCCTAACCCTAACCCTAACGCTAACCCTTACTCTTACCCTAACCCTAACCCTAACTCTTACCCTAACCCTAACCCAAACACTAACCATAACCCTAACCCTAACACTTACACTAACCCTAACCCTAATCCTAACCCTTACCCTAAACCCAGCCCTAACCCTAACCTTTACACTAACCATAACCCTAACCCTAAACCCTAACCCTAACCCTTAACCTAACCCTAACCCTGACCCTAACCCTAACACCTAACCCTAACCCTAACCATATCCCTTACCCTTACCCTAAACCTAACCCTAAACCTAACCCTAGCCCTAACCCTAACCCTAACACTTACCCTAACCCTAACCCTAACCCTAACCCTTACCCTAAACCTAACCCTAATCTTAAACCCAACCCTAAACCTAACCCTAACCCTAACCCTTACCCTAACCCTAACCCTAACCCTAACCTTAACCCTATCCCTAACCCTAACCCTAACCCTTACCCTTACCGTAACCCTAACCCTAAACTTAACCCCAACCCTAAACCTAACCCTAACCCTAACACTTAACCTAACCCTAAGCCTAACCCTAACCCCAACCCTTATCCTAACCCCAAACCTAACCCTAACCCTTAACCTAACACTAACCCTAACCCTAACCCCTAAACCTTACACTAACCCTAACCCTAACCCTAACCCTAACCCTTACCCTAACCCTAACCCTAACCTTAACCCTAACCCTAACCCTAACCCTAACCCTAACCTTAACCCTAACCCTAACCCTAACAATTGCCCTTACCCTAATCCTAAAAATAAACCTAACACTAACCCTAACCCTAACCCTAACCCTTACCCTTACCTTAACACTAACCCTAAACCTAACCCTAAACATAACCCTAACCATAACCATAACCATAAGCCTAATCCTAAAACTGAACGTAACCCTAACCTTAACGCTAACCCTTACCCTTACCCTAAGCCTAACCCTAACCCTAACCCTAACCCTAACACTTACTGTTACCCTAACCCTAACCCTAACACTTACACTAACCGTAACCCTAACCCTAACCCTAACCCTAACACTAACATTTACCCTAACCAAAACCCTAACCCTAACCCTTACCCTAACTCTAACCCTAACTCTTGTCCTAACCCTAATCCTAACCCTAACCCCTAAACCTAAAACTTAACCTAACCCTAACCCTAACCCTAACCCTAACACTTACCCTTACACTAACCCTAAACCTAACTCTAACCTTAACCCTAACTCTAACCCTAACCCTAACCCTTACTATAAACCTAACCATTACCCTAACCCTAACCCTAACCATAACCCTAATCTTACCCCTAACCCTAACCCTAAACCTTACCCTTACACTAATCTTAACCCTAAACCTTACCCTACACCTAACCCTAACCCTAAACTTAACCCTGACCCTAACCCTAACAATTGCCCTTACCCTAACCCTAACCCTAAACCTATCACTAACCCTAACCCTAACCCTAACCCTTACCCTTACCCTAACCCTAACCCTAACCCTAACCCTAACCCTAACCCTAAACGTTTCCCTTACCCTAACCCTAACCCTAACCCTAACCCTAACCCTAACCCCACTTACCCTAACCCTAACCCTAACCCTAACCTTTACCCTAACCATAACCCTAACCCTAACCATAACCCCTAACCCTAACCCTTAACCCAATCCTAACCCTAACCCTAACACTAACCCTTACCCTTATCTTAACCCTAAACCTAACTCTAACCCTAACCCTAACCCTAACCCTAACCCTTACCCTAACCGTAACCCTAACCCTAATCCTAACCCTAACCTTAACCCTAAAACTAACCCTAATTCTTACCCTTACCATAACCCTAACCCTAAAGCTAAACCTAATCCTAACCCTGAACCTAAACCTAATCCTAACCCTTACACTAACCCTAACCTTAACCCTAACCCTAACCCTAACAATTGCCCTTACCCTAACCCTAAACCTAACCCTAAACCTAACCGTAACCCTAACCATAACCATAACTCTAATCCTAAAACTGAACCTAACCCTAACCTTAAACCTAACACTTACCCTTACCCTAAGCCTAACCCTAACCCTAACCCTAACCCTAACCCTTACTGTTACCCTAACCCTAACCCTAACCCTTACCCTAACCGTAACCCTAACCCTAACCCTAACACTAACACTAACACTTACCCTAACCAAAACCCTAACACTAACCCTTACCCTAACCCTAACCCTAACTCTTGTCCTAACCCCAATCCTAACCCTAACCCCTAAACCTAAACCTTAACCCAACCCTAACCCTAACCCTAACGCTAACCCTAACACTTACCCTTACACTAACCCTAAACCTAACTCTAACCCTAACGCTAACTCTAACCCTGACCCTAACCCTTAGCCTAAACCTAACCCTTACCCTAACCTTAACCATAACCCTAATCTTAACCCTAACCCTAACCCTAACCCTTACCCTTACACTAACCTTAAACCTAAACCTAACCGTAAAACTAACCCTAACCATAAACTTAACCCTGACCCTAAACCTAACTATTGCCCTTACCCTAACCCTAACGCTAAACCTAACCCTAACCCTAACCCTAACCCTTACCCTTACCCTAACCCTAACCCTAAACCTAACCCTAACCCTAGCCCTAACCCTAATCCCTAACACTAACCCTAACCATAACCTTACCCTATTCTAACCCTAAACCTAACTCTTACCCTTACCCTATCCCCTACCCTAACCTAACTCTAACCCTACCCCTTACCCTAACCCTAACCCTAAACATTACCCTTACCCTAACCCTAAACCTAACCCTAAAGCTAACCCTAACCCTTACCATTACCTTACCCCTAACCCTAACCCTAAACGTAAACCTTACCCTTTCTTTACCCTAAAACTAACCCTAACCCTTACTCTAAACCTAACTCTAACCCTAACACATACCCTTACCCTAACCCTAACCCTAACCCTAACCATAACCCTAAACCTAACTGAAACCCTAACCCTAACCCTAACCTAACCCTTACCCTAACCCTAACCCTAACCCTTACCCTAACCCTTACACTAACCCTAACCCTAAAACTAACCGTAACCCTTACCCTTACCCTAACCCTAACCCTAACCCTAACCCTTACTCTTACCCTCACCCTAACCCAAACCCTAACCTTAATCCCAACCCTAAACCTAACCCCAACCCTAATCCTAACCCTAACCCTTACCCTTACCCTAACCCTAACCCTAATCCTAAAACTAACCCTAACCCTAACCTTAACCCTAAACTTTACCCTTATCCTAACCCTAACCCTAACCCTAACCCTAACCCTAACGCTAACCCTTACTCTAACGCTAACCCTAATCCTAACCCTAACCCTAACCCTTACCCTAACTCAAAACCTAACCCTAACCCTAACACTAACACTTACCCTAACCCTAACGCTTACCCTTACCATAACCCTAACCCTAAACCTAACCCTTTCCCTAACCCTAACCCTAGAATTAACCCTAACCTTAACCCTAACCCTAACCCTAACGCTTACCCTTACCATAACCCTAACCCTAAACTTAAACCTAACCCTAACCCTAACCCTAACCTTAACCCTAACCCTAACCCTAACCCTAACAATTGCCCTTACCCTAACCCTAACCCTTAACCTAACACTAACCCTAATGCTAACCCTAACACTAGCCCTTACCCTTACCTTAACCCTAACCCTAAACCTAACTCTAACCCTAACCCTAACCTTAACCCCTAAACCTAAGCCTAACCCTAACCCTAACTCTCACCCAAAACCTAACTTTTACCTAAACCTAACCCTAACCCTAACCCTTACCCTAACCCTAAACCTAACCCTAAACCAAAACCTAACCCTTACCCTTACCAATACCTTACCCCTATCCCTAACCCTAAACCTAAACCTTACCCTTTCCTTACCCTAAAACTAACCCTAACCCTTACTCTAAACCTAACTCTAACCCTAACACATACCCTTACCCTAACCCTAACCCTAATTCTAACCGTAACCCTAAACCTAACTGAAACCCTAACCCTAACCCTAACCTAACCCTTACCCTAACCCTAACCCTAACCCTTACCCTAACCCTTACACTAACCCTAACCCTAAAACTAACCTAACCCTTACCCTTACCCTAACCCTAACCCTAACCCTAACCCTTACTCTTACCCTCACCCTAACCCTAACCCTAACCTTAATCCCAACCCTAAACCTAACCCCAACCCTAATCCTAACCCTAACCCTTACCCTTACCCTAACCATAACCCTAATCCTAAAACTAACCCTAACCCTAACCTTAACCCTAAACTTTACCCTTATCCTAACCCTAATCCTAACCCTAACCCTAACGCTAACCCTTACTCTTACGCTAACCTAATCCTAACCCTAACCCTAACCCTTACCCTAACCCAAACCCTAACCCTAACCCTAACACTAACACTTACCCTAACCCTAACGCTTACCCTTACCATAACCCTAACCCTAAACCTAACCCTTTCCCTAACCCTAACCCTAGACTTAACCCTAACCTTAACCCTAACCCTAACCCTAACGCTTACCCTTACCATAACCCTAACCCTATACCTAAACCTAAACCTAACCCTAACCCTAACCCTAACCTTAACCCTAACCCTAACCCTAACAATTGCCCTTACCCTAACCCTAACCCTTAACCTAACACTAACCCTAACGCTAACCCTAACACTAACCCTTACCCTTACCTTAACCCTAACCCTAAACCTAACTCTAACCCTAACCCTAACCTTAACCCCTAAACCTAAGCCTAACCATAACCCTTAAACTTATTCTAACCCTAAACCTAACACTCACCCTTAACCTAACCCCTACCCTAACCCTAAACCTAACCCTAACACTTATCCTAACCCTAACCCTAACCCTTACCCTTACCCTAACCCTAACCCTAACCCTAACCCTAACCCTAAACCTTACAATTACCCTAACCCTAACCCTAACCCTAACAGTAACTCTAAACCTAACCAAAACCCTAACCCTATCCCTAACCCAAACCCTTACCCTTACCCTAACCGTAACCCTAACCTTAACCCCAAACCTAAACCTAACCCTAAATCTAACCCTAACCCTTACCCTTACCCTAACCATAACCATAACTCTAACGCCAACCCTAACCCTAACACTTACCCTTACCCTAACCCTAACCCTTACCCTAACCCTAACCCTATCCCTAACCCTAACACTAAACCTAAACCCTAACCCTAACCCTTAACCTAACCCTAACCCTAACCCCTACCCTTACCCTAAGCCTAACTCTAACCCTAACCCGAACCCTAACCCTAACCCTTACCCTCACCCTAACCCTAACCGTTAACCTAACCCTAACACTAACGCTAACCTTAACCCTAACGCTAACATAACCCTAACCCTATTCCTTACCCTTACCCTAACCCTAACCCTAAACAAAACCCCAACCCTAACCCTAACCCTAAACTTAAACCTAACCCTAAACCTGTCCCTAACCCTTACCCTTACTCTAACCCTAACCATAAACCTAACACTAACCCTAACCCTTACCTTTACCCTAACCCTAAAACTTACCCTAACCCTAACCCTAACCTTAACCTCTAACCCTAACCCTAACCCTAACCCTTACTCTTATCCTAACCCTAACCCTAACCATAACACTTACAATTACCCTCACCCTAACCCTAACCCTAACCCTAACCCTAAAACTAACCCTAACCCTAACCCTAACCGTAACACTGACCCTAACACATACCCTTACCCTAACCCTAACCCTAAACCTAACCCTAAACCTTAACGTGACCCTAACCCTAACCCTAACACTAACCCTTACCCTTACCCTCACCCTAAGCCTAACCCTAACCTTAATCCGAATCCTAAACCTAACCTTAACCCTAACCCTTACCCTTACCCTAACCCTAACCCTAAACCTAACCCAAAACCTAACCCTAACCCTAACCCTAACCCTAACCCTTACCCTAAACCTAACCCTAATCTTAAACCCAACCCTAAACCTAAACCTAACCCTAACCCTAACCCTTACCATAACCCTAACCCTAACCCTTACTCTTACCTTAACCCTAACCCTAACCCAAACCCTTACCCTTACCCTAACGCTAACCCTAACCATAACCCTAACCCTTACCCTAACACTAACCCTAACACATACCCGTACCCTAACCCTAACCCTAACCCTAACTGTAACCCTAAACCCAACCGTAACCCTGACCCTATACCTAACGCTAACCCTTACCCTAACCCTAACCCTAACCCTAAACCTTACCCTTTCTCTCACCTTCACCCTAACCCTAACCTCAACCCCAAACATTAACCTAACCCTAACCCCAACCCTTACCCTAAACCTAACAGTAATCCTTAATCTAACCCTTACCCTTACCCTAACCCTAACCCTAATCCTAAAACTAACCCTAACCTAAATACTTATCCTAACATTTACCCTTACCCTAACCCTAACCCTAATTCTAAAACTAACCCTAACCTAAATCCTTATCCTAACATTTACCCTTACCCTAACCCTTACCCTAAACCTAACCCTAACCCCTAACCCTAACCCTTAACCTAACCCTAACCCTAACCCTAACCCTCACCCTTACCCTAACCTAAACCTAACTCTAACCTTAACCCTAGCCCTAACCCTTACCCTAACCCTAACCCTAACCCTAACAGTAATCCTAACTCTAACCCTTACCCTTACCCTAACCCTAACCCTAATCCTAAAACTAACCCTAACCTAAATCCTAACCCTAACATTTCTTACCCTAACCCTAACCCTAAACCTAACCCTTACCCTTACACTAACGATAACCCTAAACCTAATCCTAACCTTAAACCGAACCCTAACCTTAACCCTAACCCTAACCCTAACAATTGCCCTTACCCTAACGCTAACCCTAAACCTAACTAACCCTAACCCTAACACTAACCGTTACCCTTACCCTAAACTTAACCCTAAACCTAACCCTAAACCTAACCCTAACCCCTAAACCTAACCCTAACCCTAACCCTAACACTTACCCTTACCCTAAACCCTACCCTAACCCTAACCCTAACCCTAACCCTTACCCTAACCTTAACCCTAACCCTTGCCCTTACCCTAACCTTAAACCTAACCCTAACCCAAACCCTAACCCTAACCCTAACCCTAAACCTTACCCTTACCCTAAACCTAACCCCAACCTTGCCCTAAACCTAACCCTAACCCGTACCCTTACCTTAATCCTAACCCTAACCCTAACCCTTACCCTTACCCTAACGCTAACCCTAACCCTAACCCTAACACTAACACTAACCCTAACACATACCCATACCCTAACCCTAACCCTAACCCTAACTGTAACCCTAAACCCAACCGTAACCCTAACCCTATAACTAACTCTAACCCTTACCCTAACCCTAACCCTAACCCTAACCCTTACCCTTTCCCTCACCCTCACCCTAACCCTAACCTCAACCCCAACCCTTAACCTAACCCTAACCCTAACCCTTACCCTTACCCTAACCCTAACCCAAAACCAAACCCTAATCCTAACCCTAACACTAACCCTTACCGTAAACCTAACCCTAATCCTAACCCTAACCCTAACCCTTACCCTTAACCTAACCCGAACACTAACCCTAACCCGAAACCTTACCCATACCCTAACCCTAACCCTAACCCTTACCCTAAACCTAACCCTAACCGTAACCCTATCCCTTACTCTTACCTTAACCCTAACCCTAACCCTAACCCTTACCCCTACCCTAACCCTAACCTTAATGCTAACACTAACCCTTACCCTAACCCTTACCCTTAGCCCTAACCCTAACCCTAATCCTTACTATAACCCTAACCCTAACCCTAACCCTTACCCTTTCCGTAACCCTAACCTTAACCCAAACTCTAACCCTTACCCTTACCCTAAACCTTAACCCAAATCTAAACCTAACCCTAACCCTAACCCTAACCTCAACCCTACCCTAACCCTAAACCTAACCCTAACCAATACCCTTAACCTAACCCTAAATCTAACTCTAACCTTAACCCTACCCCCCTAAAGCTAATCCTAACCCTAACCCTTACCCTTATTCTAACCCTAACCCTAACACTTACCCTTACCCTAACCCCTACCCTAAACCTAACCCTAACCCTAACCCTAACCCTTATCCTAACCCTAACCCTAACCCTTACCCTAACCCTATTCCTAAACCTAACCCTAACCCTAACCCTTACCCTTACCCTAACCCTAACCCTAACCCTAAACCTAAACCTTACCTTTACCCTAAACCTAACCCTAATCTTGTCCTAAACCTAAACCTAACCCTAACCCCTTACCTTACCTTAACCCTAACCCTAATCCTAACCCTTACCCTTAGCCTAACGCTAACCCTAAAACTAACCCTAACACTAACACTAACCCAAACACATACCCTTACCCTAACCCTAACCCTAACGCTAACCGTAACCCTAAACCTAACCGTAACCCTAACAATATCCCTAATCCTAAACCTTACCCTAACCTTAACCCTAAACCTAACCCTAACCCTTACCGTAACCCTAAACCTAACCGTTACCCTAACCCTATCCCTAACCCTAAACCTTACCCTAACCCTAACCCTAACCCTAACCCTAACCCTTACCCTAACCCTAACCCTTACCCTAACCCTAACCCTAACCCTAACCAAACAATATCCCTAACCCCTAACCCTAACCCTAACCCTAGCCCTTACCCTAAACCTAAACCTAACCCTTACCCAACCCTAACCCTAACCCTAACCCTTCCCCTTACCCTAACCCTAACCCTAAACCTAAACTTAACCCTAACCCTTAACCTAACCCTAACCCTAATCCTAACCATAACCCTTACCCTTACCCTAACCCTAACCCTAACCTTAACACTACCCCTAAACCTAAACCTAACCTTAATCCTAACCCTTATAATTGCCCTAACCCTAACCCTAAACCTAAACCTAAGCTTAACCTTAAACCTAAACCTAACCCTAACCATAACCATAAACATTACCCTAACCCTAACCCTAACCCTAACTCTAACCTAACCCTTACCCTAACCCTAACCCTAACCTTAAAACTAACCCTAACCATAACCATAACCCTTACCCTTCCCCTAACAATAACCCTAAACCTAACCCTAATATTGTCCTAAACCTAAACCTAACCCTAACCCTTACCCTTAACCCTAACCCTAACCCTAATCCTTACCCTTACCCTAACCCTAACACTAACTTTAATGCTAAACCTAACCCTAACCCTAACCCTTAACCTAACCCTAACACTAAACCTAACCCTAACCCTAACCCTAATCCTAACCCTAACCCTTACCCTTTCCCTAACCCTAACCCTAACTCTAACACTAAACCTTAGCCTTAACCTAACCCTAACCCTAACCCTAACCCTAAATCTAACCCTAACACATACCCTCATCCTATCCCTAAACCTAACCCTAAATCTAACCCTAAACCTAACCCCAACCCTAACCCTTACCCTAACCCTAACCTTAACCCCAACCCTAACCCTAACCTTAACCCCAACACTAAACCTAACCTTAACCCTAACACTAACCCTTACCCTTACCCTAAACTAAACCCTAAACCTTACCCTAACCCTAACCCTAACCCTTACCCTAACCCTAACCCTAATCCTAACCCTAACCCTTACCCTCACCCTAACCCTAAACCTAACCCTAACCCTAACCTTAACCCTAACCCTAAACCTAAACCTTACCCTAAACCTACCCCTAACCCTAATCCTTACCCTAACCGTAACCTTACGCTAACCCTAACCCTAACCCATAACCCCTAACCCTAACCCTTTAACCTAACCCTAATCCTAACCCTAACCTTAACCCTTACCCTTACCCTAACCCTAAACCTAACTCTAACCCTACCCCTAACACTAACCTTAACCCTTACCCTAACCCTAACCCTTGTTCTAAGCCTATCCCTAACCCTAATTCTAATCTTAACCTTAACCTTAACCCTAAACGTAACCCTTACCCTTACCCTAACCCTTACCCCTAAACCTAACGCTAACCCTAAACTTAACCTTAAACTTAACCCTAACCCTAACCCTTACCCTTACCCTAACCCTAAACCTAACCCTAACCCTAACCCTAACCCTAACCCTTACCCTTACCCTAACCCTAACCCTAAACCTAACCCGGACCCTAAACCTTACCCATACCCTAAACCTAACCCTAACCCTTACCCTAAACCTAACCCTAACCCTAACCCTTACCCTTACCTTAACCTAACCCTAACCCTAACCCTTACCCCTACACTAACGCTAACCCTAACCCTAACCCTAACACTAACCCTAACACATACCCTTACCCTAACCCTAACCCTAACCCTTACCCTTACACTAAACCTAACCCTAACCTTAACTCCAACCTTAATCCTAACCCTAACCCTAACTCTTACCCTTACCCTTAACCCTATCCCTAAACCTAACCCTAACCATAACCCTAACCCTAACCCTTACCCTAACCCTAACTCTAATCCTAACCCTAACCCTTACCCTTACCCTAATCCTAACCCTAACCCTAAACCTAAGACTAACCCTAACCTTAACCCTAACCCTTACCCTAACTCTAAACCTAATCCGAATCCTAACCTTATCCCTAAACCTAACTCTTATCCTTACACTAAACCTAACCCTGAACCTAACACTAACCATAATCCCTAACCCTAACCGTAAATTTAACCCTAACCCTTAACCTTGTCATAACCCTAACCTTAATGCTAACCATAACCCTAACCCTAACCCTAATCCTTACCCTAAACCAAACCGTAACCCTAACCCTTACCCTTTCCCTAACCCTAACATTAACCATTACCCTTACCCCTAACCTTAAACCTAAACCTAACCCTAATCCTAACCCTAACCCTAACCCTAACCTTAACCCTAACCTAACACTTACCATTACCCTAACCCTAACCACTAACACGAACCCTATCCCTAACCCTTAACCTTCCTCTAACCCTAACCCTAACCCTAACCCTAAACCTAGCCCTCACCCTTAAACATACCCTAACTCTAACCCTAACTCTAACCCTAACCCTAACCCTAAACCTTATCCTAACCCTACCCTAACTCTAACCCTAACCCTAACCCTAAACCTTATCCTAACCCTTACACTAACCCTAACCCCTAACCCTAACCCTAACCCTAAACCTAACCCTTACCCTTATCCTAACCCTAACCCTAACCCTAAAACTTACACTAACTCCTACGCTAGACCTAACCCTAACCATAACCTTCACCTAACCATAACCCTAACCCTTACTCTTACATTAACCCTATCCCTAACCCTAACCCTAACTCCTAACCCTTACTCTTACCTTAACCCTAACCCTAACCCTAACCCTAACCCTTATACTTTCGCTAACCCTAACCTAACCATAAACCATAACCCTTACCCTTACCCTAACCGTAAACTTAACCTTAACCCCAACCCTAAACCTAACCCTAACCCTAACCCTAACCTTTACCCTTACCCTAACCATAACCATAACCGTAACACTAACGCTTAACCTAACCCTAAACCTAACCCTAACCCTATCCCTTACCCTTACTCAAAGCCTAACTCTAACCCTAACCCTTACCCTAAACTAACACTAATCTATCCCTAACCCTTACACTTAAAATAACCCTAACCCTAATCCTAAAACTAACCCTAACCTTAACACTAACCCTAACATTTACCCTTACCCTAAGCCTAACCCTAAACCTAACGCTAACCCTTACTCTTACCCTAACCCTAAACCTAACCTTTACCCTAACCTAACCCTAACGTTAACCCTAGCACTAACACTTACCCTAACCCTAACCCTTACCCTAACCCTTACCCTAACCCTAACACGAACACTAACCCTTACCCTAACCCTTACCCTAAACCTAACCCTAAACCCTAACCCTAACCCTTAACCTAACCCTAACCCTAACCCTAACCCTCACCCTTACCCTAACCCTAAACCTAACTCTAAACCTAACCCTAACTTGACCCTTACCCTAACCCTAACCCTAACGCTAACCCTAACCCTAACCTAACCCTAAACCTAAACCTTACCCGTACCCTAACCCTAATAATTGCCCTTACCCTAACCAAATCCTAAACCTAACACTAACCTTAACCCTAACCCTAACCCTAACCCTTACCCTTAACTTAAACCTAAACCTAAACCTAACCCTAACCCTAACCCTAACCCTTACCATTATTCTAACCCTAACCCTAACATTACACTTACCCTAACCCTACCCTAATCCTAACCCTACCCTTAACCCTATCCCTTACCCTAACCCTAACCCTAACCCTAACCCTAACCTTAACCCTAACCCTAAACCTAACCCTTACCCGTACCCTAACCCTAACCCTAAACCTAAACCTAACCCTAAACCTAACCCTAACCTTAACCCTAACCCTAACCCTAACAATTGCCCTTACCCTAACCCTACCCTAACCCTAACACTAACCCTAACCCTAAACCTAACTGTTCCCCTTACCCTTATCCTAACCCTAAACTAACCCTAACCCTAACCCTAAACCCTGAACCTAACCCTAACCCAAACCTTACCCTTATTCTAACCCTAACCCTAACACTTTACCCTTACCCTAACCCCTACCCTAACCCTAACCCTAACCCTAAACCTTAAGCTAACCTTAAACCCTAACCCTTACCCTCACCCTAACCCTAACCTAACCCTAACCCTAACACTTACCATTACCCTAACCCTATCCCTAAAACTAACCCTAACCCTAAACCTAAACCTTACCCTCTACCCTAAACCTAACCCTAACCTTGCCCTAAACCTAACCCTAACCCTGACCCTTACCCTAACCTTAACCCTAACCCTAACCCTAACCCTTACCCTTACCCTAACGCTAACCTTAACCATAACCCTAACACTAACACTAACCCTGACACATACCCCTTACCCTAACCTAACCCTAAACATAACCCGAACCTAAACCTAACCCTAACCCCAACCCTTACCCTTAACCCCAACCCTTACCTTCCTAACTTAACCTAAACCTAAACCTAACCCTAACCCTAACCCTAACCTTTACCATTATTCCTAACCCTAACCTAACTCTTACACTTACCCTAACCTACCCTAACTCCTAACCCTAAACCTAACCCTATCCCTCTACCCTAACCCTAACCCTAACCCTTACCCTTACCCTAACCCTAAACCTAACCCTAACCCTAACCCTAACCCTAACCCTTACCCTAACCCTAACCCTAACCTAACCCTTACCTTACCCTAACCCTAACCTAACTCTAAACCTAAACCTTACCCTTACCCTAACGCTAACCCTAATCCTAACCTAATACTAACACTAACCCAAAAACATAATCTTACCCAAACCGTAACCCTAACCCTAACCGTTACCCTAAACCTAACCGTAACCCTAACCCTATCCGTAACCCTAACCTTACCCTAACCCTAACCCTAACCCTAACCGTTACCTTAGCCCTAATTGTAACCCTAATCCTTACCCTAACCTAACCCTAACCCTAACCCTTACCCTCTCCCTAACCCTAACCCTAAATATAACCCTTACCCTTAACCTAAACCTAACCCCAAACCTGAACCTAACCCTAACCCTAACCTCAACCTACCTAATCCTAACCTAACCTTAACCCTTACCCGTAACCTAACCCTAACCATAACCTAACCCTAACCATAAACCTAACCCTTATCCTAACCTTAACCGTTACCTAACCCTAACCCTAACCCTAACACCTAACCCTAGTCCTAACCCTAACCCTTACCCTTACCCTAACCCTAACCCTAACCCTAACCTTAACCCTAACCCTAACCCTAACCCTAACCCTTACCATAACCCTAACCCCTACCCTAACCCTAACCCTAACCTAACCCTTACCCTAACCCTAACCCTAACCCTAATCCTACCCTTACCCTAACCCTAAGCCTAACCCTGACCCTAACCCTTACCTTATCCTAAAAATAACTATAACCCTAACACTTACCCTTACCTAAACCCTACTAAACCCTAATCCTAACCCTTAACCCTTACCTTACCCTAACTCTAACACTAACCCTAACTTTTACACTTACCCTAACCCTAAATCTAACCCTAACCCTAACCGTTACCCTTACCCTAAACCTAAACTTAACCTAACCCTAAACTTAACCCTAACCTAAACCTAACCCTTACCCTAACCCTAACCCCTACCCTAACCCTAACCCTAAACCTTACCTTAAACCTAACCCTAACCGTAATCCTTACCCTTACCCCAACCCTAAGCCTAACCTAATCCTAACCCTTACCCTTATCATAAACCTAAGCCTAACCCTAAAACTTACCCTTACACTAAACCCGATCCTAACCCAACCCTAACCCTAACCCTCACCCTAACTCTAAACACTAACCCTAACCTTACACATACCCTAACCCTAAACCTAACCCTAACCCTAACCCTAACCCTTACCCTTACCCTACCCAAACCCTAACCCTAAGCCTAAACCTTACCCTTACCCTAAACCTAACTCTAACCTTTACCCTAACCCTAACCCTTACCCTAACCTTAACCCTAACCATAACCCTTACCCTAACGCTAAACCTAACACTAACCCTAACGCTAACCCTAACCCTAACACATACCCTTACCCTAACCCTAACCCTTACCCTAACCATAACCCTAAACCTAACCCTAACCCTAACCCTAACCCTTACCCTAACCCTAACCCAATCCCTAACCGTTACCCTTACACATAAATAACCGAACCTTAAAACCCAACCCTAAATCTAACCCTAACCCTAACCCTAACCCTTACCCTTACCCTAACGCTCACCCTAAACCTAACCTTAACACTAACCCTAACCCTAACCATTACCCTAACCCTAACCCTAATCCTAACCCTAGCCCTTACAATTACCCTAACCCTAACCCTAACCCTAAACCTAACCCTAACCCGAACCTTAACCCTAACCCTTACCCTTACCCTAACCCTAACCCTAACCCTAAACCTAACCCTAACCCTAACTCTAACCCTTACCCTTACCCTAACCCTAACACAAAACCTAACACTAACACTTACCCTTACCTCACCCTAACCCTAACCTTAACCCTAACCCTAACCCTAACCCTAACCTTAACCCTACCCTTATCCTTACCCTAAACCTAACCCTAAACCTAACCCTAAACCTAACCCTAAACCTTACACATACAATAACCCTAATCCTAACCCTTACCCTAAACCTAACCCTAACCATAAACCTAACCCTTATCCTAACCTTAACCGTATACCTAACCCTAACCCTAAACCTTACCATAACACCTAACCCTAGTCCTAACCCTAACCCTTACCCTTACCCTAACCCTAAACCTAACCCAAACCTTTACCCCTACCCTAACCCTA
Organism: Megascapheus bottae; assembly: GCF_031878675.1. Taxonomy (NCBI): domain Eukaryota; kingdom Metazoa; phylum Chordata; class Mammalia; order Rodentia; family Geomyidae; genus Megascapheus; species Megascapheus bottae. The sequence continues at coordinate 116,717 of NW_028327444.1, read as the reverse complement.
ACCTTAATGCTAACCCAAACCCTTACCCTAACCTTTACCTTAGCCCTAACCCTTAACCTAAACCTAACCCTAACCATAAACCCAACGCTAACCCTAACCCTAACCCTTATCCTAACCTTAACAGTATACCAAACCCTAACCCTAACCCTTACACTAACATCTAACCCTAGTCCTAACCCTAACCCGTACCCTTACCCTTACCCTAACCCTAAAACTTACTCTAACCCTAACCCTAACCCTAACCCTTATCCTTACCCTTACCCTAACACCTACCCTAACCCTAAAACTAACCCTTACCCTAAACCTAACCCTAACCCTAATCCTTACCCTTACCCTAACCCTAAGTCTAACCCTAACCCTTACCCTTACTCTAAACCTAACCCTAACCCTAACCGTAAAACTTACCCTTACCCTAACCCTAACGCTTATCCTTACCCTAACCCTAACCCTAACCCTAAACCTAAACCTAACCCTAACCCTTACCCTTACCCTAACCCTAACCCTAACCCTAAACCTAACCCAAACCCTGACCTTAACCCTAACACTTACTCTTACCCTAACCCTAACCCTAAACCTAACCCTAACCCTTACCCTTGCCCTCACCCTAACCCTAACCTTAAACCTAACCGTAACCCTAACCCTAAGCCTAACCTTAACCCTAACCCTTATCCTTACCCTCAGCCTAACCCTAACATTAACCCTAACCCTTACCCTAACCCTAATTTTAAACCTTAACTTAACCCAACCCTAACCCGTACCCTTACCCTAACCCTAACCCTAAACCTTACTCTAACCCTAACCCTAACCCTAACCCTAACCCTTATCCTTACCCTTACCCTAACCCCTACCCTAACCCTAACCCTAACTCTTACCCTAAACCTAACCCTAACCCTAATCCTTACCCTTACCCTAAACCTAAGCCTAACCCTAACCCTAACCCTTACCCTTACTCTAAACCTAACCCTAACCCTAACCCTAACACTAACCCTTACCCTTTCCCTAACCCTAACCCAAACCCTAACTATATCCCTTACCCTTAACCTAAACCTAACCCCAAACCTAAACCCAGCCCTAACCCTAACCTCAACCCTACCCTAAACCTAAACCTAACCCTAACCCTTACCCTTACCCTAACCCTAACCCTAAACCTAATCCTAACCCTAAACCTAACCCTTATCCTAAACTTAACCGTATACCAAACCCTAACGCTAACCCTTACCCTTACCCTAACACCTAACCCTACTCCTAACCCTAACCCTTACCCTTACCCTAACCATAAACCTAACCCTTACCCTTACCCTAACCCTAACCCTAACCCTAACCCTTATCCTAACTCTAACTCTAATCCTAACCCTTACACTTACCCTAACCCTAACCCTAACCCTAACCCTAACCCTTACCCTAACCCTAAGCCCTACCCTAACCCTAACCCTAACCCTTACCCTAACACTAAGCCTAACCCTAACCCTAACCATTACACTTATCCTAAACCTAACCCTAACCCTAACACTTACCCTTACCCTAAAGCCTATCCTAACCCTAACACTAACCCTAACCCTTACCCTAACTCTAACACTAACCCTAACCCTAAACCTTACCCTTACCCTAAACCTAACTCTAACCCTTACCCTAAACCTAACCCTAACCCTAACCCTAACCCTTACCCTAACCTTAACCCTAACAATAACCCTTAACCTTACCCTAACGCTAAACCTAACACTAACCCTAACGCTAACCCTAACCCTAACACATACCCTTACCCTAACCCTAACCCTAACCCAACCCTAACCCGTACCCTTACCCTAACCCTAACCCTAAACCTTACTCTAACCCTAACCCTAACCCTAACCCTAACCCTTATCCTTACCCTTACCCTAACCCCTACCCTAACCCTAACCCTAACTCTTACCCTAAACCTAACCCTAACCCTAATCCTTACCCTTACCCTAAACCTAAGCCTAACCCTAACCCTAACCCTTACCCTTACTCTAAACCTAACCCTAACCCTAACCCTAACACTAACCCTTACCCTTTCCCTAACCCTAACCCAAACCCTAACTATATCCCTTACCCTTAACCTAAACCTAACCCCAAACCTAAACCCAGCCCTAACCCTAACCTCAACCCTACCCTAAACCTAAACCTAACCCTAACCCTTACCCTTACCCTAACCCTAACCCTAAACCTAATCCTAACCCTAAACCTAACCCTTATCCTAACCTTAACCGTATACCAAACCCTAACGCTAACCCTTACCCTTACCCTAACACCTAACCCTACTCCTAACCCTAACCCTTACCCTTACCCTAACCATAAACCTAACCCTTACCCTTACCCTAACCCTAACCCTAACCCTAACCCTTATCCTAACTCTAACTCTAATCCTAACCCTTACACTTACCCTAACCCTAACCCTAACCGTAACCCTAACCCTTACCCTAACCCTAAGCCCTACCCTAACCCTAACCCTAACCCTTACCCTAACACTAAGCCTAACCCTAACCCTAACCATTACACTTATCCTAAACCTAACCCTAACCCTAACACTTACCCTTACCCTAAAGCCTATCCTAACCCTAACACTAACCCTAACCCTTACCCTAACTCTAACACTAACCCTAACCCTAAACCTTACCCTTACCCTAAACCTAACTCTAACCCTTACCCTAAACCTAACCCTAACCCTAACCCTAACCCTTACCCTAACCTTAACCCTAACAATAACCCTTAACCTTACCCTAACGCTAAACCTAACACTAACCCTAACGCTAACCCTAACCCTAACACATACCCTTACCCTAACCCTAACCCTAACCCTTACCATAACCCTAACCCAAAACCTAACCGTTACCCTTACCCTAACCCTAAACCTAACCTTAAAACCCAACCCTAAACCTAACCCTAACCCTAACCCTTACCCGCACCCTTGCCCTAACGCTCACCCTAAACGTAACCTTAACCCTAACACTAACCCTAACCATTACCCTAACCCTAACCCTAATCCTAACCCTAGCCCTTACCCTTACCCTAACCCTAACCCTAAACCTAACCCTAACCCTAACTCTAACCCTTACACTTACCCTAACCCTAACAAAAAACCTAACACTAACCCTTACCCTTACCTCACCCTAAACCTAACCTGAACAATAACCTTAACCCTAACCCTAACCCTAACCTTAACCCTACCCTTATCCTTACCCTAACC
>NW_028327444.1:108512-111012 GCF_031878675.1 Megascapheus bottae | reverse complement strand
AACCCTAACCCCTAACCCTAACCCTTAACCTAACCCTAATCCTAATCCTAAACCTATCCCTAACCCTTACACTTACCCTAACCCTAAACCTAAATGTAACCCTAATCCTAACATTAACCTTAACCCTTACCCTAACCCTAACCCTAACACTTACCCTTACCCTAACCCTAACCCTAAACCTAAACCTAAACCTAACCCTAACAATTGCCCTTACCCTAACCCTAACCCTAACCTTAACCTTAACCTTAAACCTAACCCTAACCATTACCCTTACCCTAACCCTCACCTAACCCTAACCCTAAATCTAAACCTTACCCTTACCCTAACGCTAACCCTAACCCTAACCCGAACCCTAAACCTTACCCTTACCCTAAACCTAACCCTAACCCTTACCCTAAACCTAACCCTAACCCTAACCCTAACCCTAACCCTTACCCTTATACTAACGCTAACCCTAACCCTAACCCTAACCATAACACTAACACTAACACATACCTTTACCCTAACCCTAACCCTAACCCTTACCCTTACCCTAAACCTAACCCTAATCTTAACCCCAACCTTAAACCTAACCCTAACCCTAACTCTTACCCTTACCCCAACCCTATCCCTAAACCTAACCCTAACCATAACCCTAACCCTAACCCTTACCCTAACCCTAACTCTAATCCTATCCCTAACCCTTACCCTTACCCTAATCCTAACCCTAAACCTAAACCTAAGACTAACCCTAACCTTAACCCTAAACCTTACCCTAACTCAAACCCTAAACCTAATTCGAATCCTAACCTTATCCCTAACCCTAACTCTTATCATTACCCTAACCCTAACCCTGAACCTAACCCTAACCATAATCCCTAACCCTAATCGTAACCCTAACCCTAACCCTTAACCTTGCAGTAAACCTAACCTTAATGCTAACCATAACCCTAAACCTAACCCTTAACCTAACCCTAACCCTTACTCTTACCTTAACTCTAACCCTAACCCTAACCCTTACCCTTACCCTAACGCTAACCCTAACCGTAAACCTAACCCTAACCCTAACACTAACCCTAACACATACCCGTACCCTAACCCTAACCCTAACCCTAACTGTAACCCTAAACCGAACCGTAACCCTGAACCTATCCCTAACGCTAACCCTTACCCTAACCCTAACCGTAACCCTAAACCTTACCCTTTCTCTCACCTTCACCCTAACCCTAACCTCAACCCCATCCTTAACCTAACCCTAACCCCAACCCTTACCCTAAACCTAACAGTAATCCTTAATCTAACCCTTACCCTTACCCAAACCCTAACCCTAATCCTAAAACTAACCCTAACCTAAATCCTTATCCTAACATTTACCCTTACCCTAACCCTTACCCTAAACCTAACCCTAACACCTAACCCTAACCCTTAACCTAACCCTAACCCTAACCCTAACCCTCACCCTTACCCTAACCTAAACCTAACTCTAACCTTAACCCTAGCCCTAACCCTTACCCTAAACCTAACCCTAACCCTAACCCTAACAGTAATCCTAACTCTAACCCTTCCCCTTCCCCTAACCCTAACCCTAGTCCTAAAACTAACCCTAACCTAAATCCTAACCCTAACATTTACCCTTACCCTAACCCTAACCCCAAACCTAACCCTTACCCTTACCCTAACGCTAACCCTAAACCTAATCCTAACCTTAAACCTAACCCTAACCTTAACCCTAACCCTAAACCTAACAATTGCCCTTACCCTAACGCTAACCCTAAACCTACCACTAACCCTAACCCTAACCCTAACCGTTACCGTTACCCTAAACCTAACCCTAAACCTAACCCTAAACCTAACCCTAACCCCTAAACCTAACCCTAACCCTAACCCTTACCTTATTCTAACCCTAACCCTAACACTTACCCTTACCCTAACCCCTACCCTAACCCTAACCCTAACCTTAACCCTAACCCTTGCCCTTACCCTAACCTTAAACCTAACCCTAACCCGAACCCTAACCCTAACCCTAACCCTAAACCTAAACCTTACCCTTACCCTAAACCTAACCCTAACCTTGCCCTAAACCTAACCCTAACCCTAACCCTTACCCTTACCTTAATCCTAAACCTAACCCTAACCCTTACCCTTACAATAACGCTAACCCTAACCCTAACCCTAACACTAACACTAACCCTAACACATACCCGTACCCTAACCCTAACCCTAACCCTAACTGTAACCCTAAACCCAACCGTAACCCTAACCCTATAACTAACGATAACCCTTACCCTAACCCTAACCCTAACCCTAACCCTAAACCTTACACTTTCCCTCACCCTCACCCTAACCCTAACCTCAACCCCAACCCTTAACCTAACCCTAACCCTAACACTTACCCTTACCCTAACCTAACCCAAAACCTAACCCTAATCCTAACCCAAACCCTAACCCTTACCATAAACCTAACCCTAATCCTAACCCTAACCCTAACCCTTACCCTTAACCTAAACCTAAACCTAACCCT
>NW_028327444.1:75771-103312 GCF_031878675.1 Megascapheus bottae | reverse complement strand
TCCCTAACCCTAACCCTTACCCTTTCCCTCACCCTCATCCTAACCCTAACCTCAAACCCAACGCTTAACCTAACCCTAACCCTAACCCTCACCCTTATCCTAACCATAACCCTATACCTAACCCTAATCCTAAACCTAACGCTAAACCTAACCCTAACCCTTACTCTTACCTTAACCCTTACCCTAACCCTAACCCTTACCCTACCCTAACCCTAAACTTAATGCTAACCCTAACCCTTACCCTAACCCTTACCTTAGCCCTAACCCTAACCCTAATCCTTACCCTACCCCTAACCCTAACCCTAACCCGAACCCTTACCCTTTCCCTAACCCTAACCTTAACCCTAACTCTAACCCTTAACCTTACCCTAAACCTAACCCCAAATCTAAACCTAACCCTAACCTCAACACTACCCTAACCGTAAACCTAACCCTGAGCCTCACCCTGACCCTTATCCTAACCCTAACCCTAACCCTAACCCTAACCTTAACCTTATACGTAACCCTAACCCTTACCCTAACACCTAACCCTAGTCCTAACCCTAACCCTTACCCTTACCATAACCCTAACCCTAACCCTAACCCTTACCGTAACCCTACCCCTAACCATAACCCTTACCCTTACCCTAACACTAAACCTAACCCTAACCCTAACGCTAACCCTAACCCTTAACCTTACCCTAACCCCTACCCTAACCCTAACCCTAACCCTTACCCTAAACCTAAACCTAAACCTAAACCTAACCCTAACCCTAACCCTAACCCTAACCCTAAACCTAACCCTAACCCTAACCTTAACCCTAACCCTTACCCTTACCCTAACCCCTAACCCTAATCCTAACCCTAACCCTAACCCTAACTCTTATCCTTACCCTAATGCTAACCCTTACCTAACCCTAACCCTAACCCTAACCCTAACACTAACACTTACCCTAACCCTAACCCAATCCTAACCCTTACCCTAACCCTAACCCTAACCCTTACACTAACCCTTACCCTAAACCTAACCCTAACCCCTAACAATAACCCTTAACCTAACCCTAACCCTACCATTAAACCTAACCCTAAACCTTACCCTACCCTAACCCTAAATCTAACTCTAACCCTAACCCTAACCCTAAACCTAACACTTACCCTTACCCTAACCCTAACCGTAAACCTAAACCTAACCCTAACTCTAACCATAACCTGAACCGTAACCCTAACCCTAATAATTGCCCTTACCCTAAACCTAATCCTAAACCTAACACTAACCTTAACCCTAACCCTAACCCTAACCCTAACCCTTACCCTTAACTTAACCCTAAACCTAAACCTAACCCTAACCCTAACCCTAACTTTTACCATTATTCTAACCCTAACCCTAACTCTTACACTTACCCTAACCCCTACCCTAATCCTAACCCTAACCCTAACCCTATCCCTTACCCTAACCCTAACCCTAACCCTTACACTTACCCTAACCCTAAACCTAACCCTAACCCTAACCCTAACCCTAACCTAACCCTTACCCTAACCTAACCCTAACCCTAACCCTTACCTTACCCTAACCCTAACCCTAACCCTAAACCTAAACCTTACCCTTACCCTAACTCTAACCCTAATCCTAACCTAATACTAACACTAACCCAAAAAACATAACCTTACCCTAACCGTAACCATAACCCTAACCATTACCCTAAACCTAACCGTAAACCTAACCCTATCCCTAACCCTGAACCCTAACCCTAAACATAACACTAACCCTAACTCTAAACCTAACTGTTCCCTTACCCTTACCCTAACCCTAAACCTAACCCTAACCCTAACCCTAAACACTGAACCTAACCCTAACCCTTACCCTTACCCTAAACCTAACCCTAAACCTTACTCTTGCCCTCACCCTAACCCTGACCATAAACCTAACCGTAACCCTAACCCTAACCCTAACCTTAACACTAACCCTTATCCTTATCCTAACCCTAACCCTAACCCTAACCCTAATCCTTACCCTCTCCCTAACCCTAACCCTAAATGTAACCCTTACCCTTACCCTAAACCTAACCCCAAACCTAAACCTAACCCTAATCCTAAACTCAACCCTATCCTAATCCTAAACCTAACCTTAACCCTTACACTTAACCTAACCCTAACCATAAACCTAACCCTAACCATAAACCTAACCCTTATCCTAACCTTAACCGTATACCTAACCCTAAACCTAACCCTTACCCTAACACCTAACCCTAGTCCTAACCCTAATCCTTACCCTTACCCTAACCCTAAACCTAACCGTAACCTTAACCCTAACCCTAACCCTAACCCTAACCCTTACCATAACCCTAACCTCTACCCTAACCCTAACCCTAACCCTTACCCTAACCCTAACCCTAACCGTAATCCTTACCTTTACCCAAACCCTAAACCTAACCCTAACCCTAACCATAACCCTTACCCTTACCCTACCCAAACCCTAACCCTAACCTAAACCTTACCCTTATCCTAACCCTTACCTTAGCCCTAACCCTAACCCTAATCCTTACCCTACCCCTAACCCTAACCCTAACCCTAACCCTTACCCTTTCCCTAACCCTAACCTTAACCCTAACTCTAACCCTTAACCTTACCCTTACCCTAACGCTAAACCTAACACTAACCCTAACACTAACCCTAACCCTAACACATACCCTTACCCTAACCCTAACCCTTACCCTAACCGTAACCCTAAACCTAACCCTAACCCTAACCCTAACCCTAACCCTAACCCTTACCCTAACCCTAACCCAAACCCTAACCCTTACCCTTACACTAACCATAACCTAACCTTAAAACCCAACCCTAAATCTAACCCTAATCCTAACCCTAACCCTTACCCTTACCCTAACGCTCACCCTAAACCTAACCTTAACACTAACCCTAACCCTAACCATTACCCTAACCCTAACCCTAATCCTAACCCTAGCCCTTACCCTTACCCTAACCCTAACCCTAACCCTAAACCTAACCCTAACCCTAACTCTAACCCTTACCCTTACCCTAACCCTAACAAAAACTCTAACACTAACACTTACCCTTACCTCACCCTAACCCTAACCTTAACCCTAACCCTAACCCTAACCCTAACCTTAACCCTACCCTTATCCTTACCCTAAACCTAACCCTAAACCTAACCCTAAACCTAACCCTAAACCTTACCCATACAATAACCCTAATCTTAACCCTTACCCTAAACCTAACCCTAACCCTAACCCTAATGCTTACTCTTACCTTACCCCTAACCCTAACCCAAACCTTTACCCCTACCCTAACCCTAACCTTAATGCTAACCCAAACCCTTACCCTAACCCTTACCTTAGCCCTAACCATGACCTAATCCTTACCCTAACCCTAACCCTAACCCTTACCCTTTCCCTAACCCTAACCCTAACCCTAACTATAACCCAAACCATTAACCTAAACCTAACCCTAACCATAAACCCAACCCTAACCCTCACCCTAAACCTTATCCTAATCTTAACAGTATACCAAACCCTAACCCTAACCCTTACACTAACATCTAACCCTAGTCCTAACCCTAACCCTTACCCTTACCCTTACCCTAACCCTAAACCTTACTCTAACCCTAACCCTAACCCTAACCCTAACCCTTATCCTTACCCTTACCCTAACCCTACCCTAACCCTAACCCTAACCATAACCCTAATCCTTACCCTTACCCTAACGCTAAGCCTAACCCTAACCCTAACCCTTACCCTTACTCTAAACCTAACCCTAACCCTAACCGTAAACCTTACCCTTACCCTAACCCTAACGCTTATCCTTACCCTAACCCTAACCCTAACCCTAACCCTAAACCTAACCCTAACCCTTACCCTTACCCTAACCCTAACCCTAACCCTAAACCTAACCCAAACCCTGACCTTAACCCTAACACTTACCCTTACCCTAACCCTAACCCTAAACCTAACCCTAACCCTTACCCTTGCCCTCACCCTAACCCTAACCTTAAACCTAACCGTAACCCTAACCCTAACCCTAACCTTAACCCTAACCCTTATCCTTACCCTCACCCTAACCCTAACATTAACCCTAAGCCTTACCCTAACCCTAATTTTAAACCTTAACTTAACCTAACCCTAACCCTTAACCTAACCCTAACCCTAACCCTAACCGTAACCGTTACCCTTAACCAAACCTTAAACCTAACTCTAAACCTAACCCTAACACTAACCCTAACCCTAACCCTAACCCTAACCTAAACCCCAACCCTTAACATAACCCTAACACTATCCCTAAACCTAAACCTTACCTTTACCCTAACCCTAGCCTTAACCCTTACCCTAAACCTAACCTTAACCCTTACCCTAACCATTACTCTTAACTAAACCCTAACCCTAACAAAAACCCTTATCTCTACCCTAACCCTAACTTGAGTGCTAACCCTAACCATTACTCAAACCCTTAACTTAGCCCTAACCCTAACCCTAATCCTTACCCTAACCCTAACCCTAACCCTTACCCTTTCCCTAACCCTAATCTTAACCCTAAGTCTAACCCTTACCCTTATCCTAACATTAACCGTATACATAACCCTAACCCTTGCCCTAACACCTAAACCTAGTCCTAACCCTAACGCTTACCTTTACCCTAACCCAAACCTAACCCTAATCCTAACCCTAAACCTAAAACTAAACCTAACCCTAACCTTAACCCTTACCCTTACCCTTACCCTAACGCTAAACCTAACACTAACCCTAACACTAAACCTAACCCTAACACATACCCTTACCCTAACCCTAACCCTAACCGTAACCGTAACCATAAACCTAACCCTAACCCTAACCCTAACCCTTACCCTAACCCTAACCCAACCCTAACCGTTACACTTACACTAACCCTAAACCTAACCTTAAAACCCAACCCTAAACCTAACCTTAACCCTAACCCTACCCTAACCATTACCCAAACCCTAACCCTAATCCTAACCCTAGCCCTTACTCCTACCCTAACCCTAACCCTAAACCTAAACCTAACCCTAACCCTAACTTTAACCCTAACCCTAACCCTAACCTTAACCCTACCCTTATCCTTACCCTAACCCTAACTCTAACCCTAACCCTAAACCTAAACCTAATCCTAAACCTTACACATACCCTAACCCTAACCCTAACCCTTACCCTAAACCTAACACTAACCCTTACCCTAACACTTACTCTTACCTTAACCCTAACCCTAACCCAAACCCTTATTCTTACCCTAACCCTAACCTTAATGCTAACCCAAACCCTTACCCTAACCCTTACCTTAGCCCTAACCCTAACCCTAATCCTTACCCTAACCCTAACACTAACACTAGCCTTACCCTTTCCCTAACCCTAACCCGAACCCTAACTATAACCCTTACCCTTAACCTAAACCTAACCCCAAACCTAAACCTAACGCTAACCCTAACCTCAACCCTACCCAAACCCTACACCTAACCCTAACCCTTACCCTTACCCTAACCCTAAACCTAATCCTAACCCTAAACCTAACCCTTATCCTAACCTTAACCGTATACCAAACCCTAACACTAACCCTTACCCTAACAAATAACCCTAGTCCGAACCCTAACCCTTACCCTTACCCTAACCCTAACCCTAACCGTAATCCTTACCCTTACCCTAACACTAAGCCTAACCCTAACCCTAACCATTACACTTATCCTAAACCTAACCCTAACCCTAACACTTACCCTTACCCTAAACTCAATCCTAACCCTAACACTAACCCTAACCCTTACCCTAACTCTAACACTAACCCTAACCCTAAACCTTACCCTTACCCTAAACCTAACTCTACCCTTACCCTAAACCTAACCCTAACCCTAACCCTAACCCTTACCCTAACCTTAACCCTAACAATAACCCTTACACTTACCCTAACGCTAACCTAACACTAACCCTAACGCTAACCCTAACCCTAACACATACCCTTACCCTAACCCTAACCCTAAACCTAACCGTAACCATAAACCTAACCCAAACCCTAACCATAACCCTAACAATAACCCTAACCCTAACCCAAACCCTAACCGTTACCCTTACCCAAACCCTAAACCTAACCTTAAAACCCAACCCTAAACCTAACCCTAACCCTAACCCTTACCCGTACCCTTACCCTAACGCTCACCCTAAACGTAACCTTAACCCTAACCCTAACCCTAACCATTACCCTAACCCTAACCCTAATCCTAAACCTAGCCCTTACCCTTACCCTAACCCTAACCCTAACCCTAAACCTAACCCTAACCCTAACTCTAACCCTTACCCTTACCCTAACCCTAACAAAAAACCTAACACTAACCCTTACCCTTACCTCACCCTAAACCTAACCTGAACCCTAAACCCTAACCCTAACCCTAACCCTAACCTTAACCCTACCCTTATCCTTACCCTAACCCTAACGCTAAACCTAACCCAAAACCTAACCCTAACCCTAACTATAACCCTTACCCTTAACCTAAACCTAACCCTAACCGTAAACCTAACCCTAACCCTAACCCTAACACTAACACCTAAACCTAGTCCTAACCCTAACCCTTACCCTTACCCTAACCCTAACTCTAACCCTTACCCTTAACCTAACCCTAAACCTAACCCTAACCCTAACCCTAACCCTAACCCTAACTCTAATCCTTACCCTTACCCTAATCCCTACCCTAACCCTAACCCTTACCCTAAGCCTAACCCTAACCCTAATCCTTACCCTTACCCTTACTCTAAACCTAACCCTAACCCTAACCATAAACCTTACTCTTACCCTAACCCTAACCCTTATCCTTACCCTAACCCTAACCCTACCCCTAAACCTAAACCTAAACCTAACCCTAACCCTTACCCTTACCCTAACCCTAACTCTAACACTAAACCTAACCCTAACCCTAACCTTAACCCTAACACTTACCCTTACCGTAAACCTAACCCTAAACCTAACCCTAACCCTAAACTTAACCCTAACCCTTACCCTTACCCTCACCCCAACCCTAACCCTAACCCTAACCCTAAACCCAACCCTAACCCTAACTCTAACCCTTACCCTTACTCTAACCCTAACAAAAAACCTAACCCTTACCCTTACCTCACCCTAAACCTAACCTCAACCCTAACCCTAACCCTAACCCTAACCTTAACCCTACCCTAGTCCTTACCCTAACCCTAACCCTAAACCTAACCCTAAACCTAACACTAAACCTTACCCATACCCTCACCCTAACCCTTACCCTAAACCTAAACCTAACCCTAACCCTAACGCTTACTCTTACCTTAACTCTAACCCTAACCCAAACCCTTACCCCTACCCTAACCCTAACCGTAATGCTAACCCAAACCCTTACCCTAACCCTTACCTTAGCCCTAACCCTAAACCTAATCCTTACCCTAACCCTAACCCTAACCCTAACCCTTACCCTTTCCCTAACCCTAACCCTAACCCTAACTATAACCCTTACCCTTAACCAAAACCTAAACCTAACCGTAAACCTAACCCTAACCCTAACCCTAACCCTTATCCTAACCTTAACCGTATACCTAACCCTAACCCTTACCCTTACCCTAACCCTAACCCTAACCCTAATCCTTACCCTTACCCTAACCCCTACCCTAACCCTAAACCTTACCCTAAACCTAACCCTAATCCTAATCCTTACCCTTACCCTAACCCTAAGCCTAACCCTAACCCTAACCCTTACCCTTACTCTAAACCTAACCCTAACCCTAACCATAAACCTTACCCTTACCCTAACCCTAACCCTTATCCTTACCCTAACCCTAACCCTAAACCTAAACCTAAACCTAACCCTAATCGTTACCTTACCCTAACACTAACCATAAACCTAACCCTAACCCTTACCCGTGCCCTCACCCTAACCCTAACCTTAAACCTAACCCTAACCCTAACCCTCACCTTAACCCTAACCCTTATCCTTACCCTCACCCTAACACTAACACTAACCCTAACCCTTACCCTAAACCTAACCCTAAACCTTACCTTAACCTAATCCTAACCCTTAACCTAACCATAACCCTAACCCTAACCCTAACCCTTACCCTTAACCAAATCCTAAACCTAAATCTAAACCTAACCTAACCCTAACCCTCACCCTAACCCTAACCCTAAACTCAACCCCAACCCTTAACCTAACCCTAACCCTAACACTTACTCTTACCCTAACCCTAACCCTAACACTAACCCTAACCCTATCACTAACCGTAACCCTTACCGTAAACCTAACCCTAATCCTAACCCTAACCCTAACTCTTACCCTAAACCTAATCTTAACACTAACCCTAAACCTAAACCTGACCCATACCCTAACACTAACCCCAACCCTTTAACCTAAACCTAACCCTAACCCTAACCCTTACTCTTACCTTAAAAATAACCCTAACCCTAACCCTTAACCCTACCCTAACCCTTACCCTAACCCTAACCCTAACCCTAACCCTTACCATAACCCTTACCCTAACCCTAACCCCTAACAATAACGCTTAACCTAAACCTAACACTAACCCTAACCCTAACACTTACCCTAACCCTAACCCTAAACCTAACACTTACCCTAACACTAAACATAACCCTAACCCTATCTCTTATCCTTACCTAACCTAACCTAACCCTAACCCTAAACCTAACCCTAACCCTAACCTAACCCTAACCCTAACCCTAACCCTAACCCTAACAAAAAACCTAACACTAACTCTTACCCTTACCTCACCTAATCCTAACCTTAACCCTAACCCTAACCCTAAACCTAACCTTAACCTACCCTTATCCATACCCGAACCCTAACCCTAAACCTAACCCTAAACCTAACCCTAAAATTACCCATACCTTAACCCTAACCCTAACCCTAACTCTTATCCCTAAACCTAACCCTAACCCTAACCCTAACCCTAACGCATACTCTTACCTTAACCCTAACCTTAACCCTACCCTTATTCTTACCCTAACCTTAACGCTAAACCTAACCCTAAAACTAACCCTAACCCTAACTATAACCCTTACCTTAACCTAAACCTAACCCTAACCGTAAACCTAACCCTAACCCTAACCCTAACACTAACACCTAAACCTAGTCCTAACCCTAACCCTTACCCTTACCCTAACCCTAACTCTAACCCTTACCCTTACCCTAACCCTAAACCTAACCCTAACCCTAACCCTAACCCTAATCCTTACCCTTACCCTAATCCCTACCCTAACCCTAACCCTTACCCTAAACCTAACCCTAACCCTAATCCTTACCCTTACCCTTACTCTAAACCTAACTCTAACCTTAACAATAAACCTTACCCTTACCCTAACCCTAACCCTTATCCTTACCCTAACCCTAACCCTAAACCTAAACCTAAACCTAACCCTAACCCTTACCCTTACCCTAACCCTAACTCTAACCCTAAATCTAACCCTAACCCTAACCTTAACCCTAACACTTACCCTTACCCTAACCCTAACCATAAACCTAAACCTTACCCTAAACTTAACCCTAACCCTTACCCTTACACTCACCCTAACCCTAACCCTATCGCTAACCCTAAATCTAACCCTAAACCTAACCCTAACCCTAACTCTAACCCTTACCCTTACCCTAACCCTAACAAAAAACCTAACACTAACCCTTACCCTTACCTCACCCTAACCCTAACCCTAACCCTATGCCCTAACCTTAACCCTACCATAGTCCTTACCCTAACCCTAACCCTAAACCTAACCCTACACCTAACCCTAACCCTTACCCATACCCTAACCCTAACCCTAACCCTTACCCTAAACCTAAACCTAACCCTAACCCTAACGCTTACTCTTACCTTAACCCTAACCCTAACCCAAACCCTTACCCCTACCCTAACCCTAACCTTAATGCTAACCCAAACCCTTACCCTAACCCTTACCTTAGCCCTAACCCTAACCCTAATCCTTACCCTAACCCTAACCCTAACCCTTACCCTTTCTCTAACCCTAACCCTAACCCTAACTATAACCCTTACCCTTAACCTAAACCTAAACCTAACCGTAAACCTAACATTAACCCTAAACCTAACCCTTATCCTAACCTTAACGGTATACCTAACCCTAACCCTAACCCTTACCCTAACACCTAACCCTAGTCCTAACCCTAACCCTTACCCTTACCCTAACCCTAACCCTAATCCTTACCCTTACCCTAACCCCTACCCTAACCCTAACCCTAACCCTTACCATAAACCTAACCCTAACCCTAATCCTTAACCTTCCCTAACCCTAAGCCTAACCCTAACCCTAACCCTTACCCTTACACTAAACCTAACCCTAACCCTAACCATAAACCTTACCCTTACCCTAACCCTAACCCTTATCCTTACCCTAACCCTAAACCTAAACCTAAACCTAACCCTAATCGTTACCCTTACCCTAACACTAACCATAAACCTAACCCTAACCCTTACCCGTGCCCTCACCCTAACCCTTACCTTAAACCTAACCCTAACCCTAACCCTCACCTTAACCCTAATCCTTATCCTTACCCTCACCCTAACACTAACACTAACCCTAACAATTAACCTAAATCTAACCCTAAAACTTACCTTAACCTAATCCTAACCCTTAACCTAACCATAACCCTAACCCTAACCCTAACCCTTACCCTTAACCAAATCCTAAACCTAAATCTAAACCTAACCCTAACACTAACCCTAACCCTAACCCTCACCCTAACCCTAACCCTAACCTCAACCCCAACCCTTAACCTAACCCTAACTCTAACACTTACTCTTACCCTAACCCTAACCCTAAACCTAACCCTAACCCTAACACTAACCCTAACCCTTACCGTAAACCTAACCCTAAACCTAACCCTAACCCTTACCCTAACTCTTACGCTAAACCTAACCTTAACACTAACCCTAAACCTAAACCTGACCCATACCCTAACCCTAACCCTAACCCTTACCCTAACCCTAACCCTAACCCTAACCCTTACTCTTACCTTAAAAATAACCCTAACCCTAACCCTTAACCCTACCCTAACCCTAACCTTAATGCTAAACCTAACCCTTACCCTAACCCGTACCTTAGCCCTAACCCTAACCCTAATCCTTACCCTAACTCTAACCCTAACCCTTACCCTTTCCCTATCCCTAACCTTAACCATAACTCTAACCCTTACCCTTATCCTAACCTTAACCGTTTTACCTAACCCTAACCCTAACCCTTACCCTAACACCTAACCCTAGTCCTAACTCTAACCCTTACCCTTTCCCTAACCCTAACCAAAACCCTTACCCTAACCCTAACCCAAACCCTAACCCTTACCCTTCCCCTAACCCTAAACCTAATCCTAAACCTAACCCTACCCCTAAACCTAACCCTTACCCTTACCCTAACCCCTACCCTAACCCCAACCTTAACCCTTACCCTAAACCTCACCATAAAACTAATCCTTACCCTTACTCTAACCCTAAGCCTAAACCTAACCCTAAACCTTACCCTTGCCCTAACCCTAACCCTTACCCTAACCCTAAACCTAACACCTAACCCTAACACTAACACTTACCCTAATTCTAACCCAACCCTAACCCTTACCCTTACCCTAACCCTTACCATAACCCTTACCCTAACCCTAACCCCTAACAATAAAACTTAACCTAAACCTAACCCTAACCCTAACCCTAACCCTTACCCTTACCCTAACCCTAAACCTAACTCTAACCCTAACCCTAACCCTATCACTAACCCTAACCCTTACCCTTACCCTAACCGTAACCCTAACCCTAAACCTAACCCTAACCCTAACCCTAACCTTAACCCTAACCCTAACCCTAACAATTACCCTTACCCTAACACTAACCCTAAACCTAACCTTAACCGTAACCCTAACGCTTACCCTAACCCTAATCCTAACCCTAACACTTACCCTAAAACTAAACATAACCCTAACCCTTCTCTTATCCTTACCCTAAACCTAACCCTAACCCTAAACCTAACCCTAACCCTAACCTTAACCCTAACCCTAACCCTAACCCTAACCCTAACAAAAAACCTAACACTAACTATAACCCTTACCCTTAACCTAAAGCTAACCCTAACCGTAAACGTAACCCTAACCCTAACCCTAATCCTTATCCTAAACTTAACTGTATACCTATCCCTAACCCTAACCCTTACCCTAACACCTAACCCTAGTCCTAACCCTAACCCTTACCCTTACCCTTGCCCTCACCCTAACCCTAACCTTAAACCGTAACCGTAACCCTAAGCCCTAACCTAACCTCAACCCCAACCCTTATCCTTACCCTCACCCTAACGCTAACACTAACCCTAACCCTTACCCTAACCCTAACCTTAAACCTTACCTTAACCTAACCCTAACCCTTAACCTAACCATAACCCTAACCCTAACCCTAACCCTTACCCTTAACCAAAACCTAAACCTAACTCTAAACCTAACCCTAACACTAACCCTAAATCTAACCCTCACCTTCACCCTAACCCTAACCTCAACCCCAACCCTTAACCTAACCCTAACCCTAACACTTAACCTTACCCTAACCCTAACCCTAAACCAAACACTAACCCTAACCCTAATCCTTACCGTAAACCTACCCTGATCCTAACCCTAACCCTAACCCTTACCCATAACCTAACCCTAACAGTAACCCTAAACCTAAACCTTACCCATACCCTAACCCTAACCCTAACCCTAACCCTTACCCTAAACATAACCCTAACCCTAACCCTAACCCTTACTCTTACCTTAACACTAACTCTAACCCTAACCCTTACCCCTACCCTAACCCTAACCTTAATGCTAACCCTAACCCTTACCTTAAACCTTACCTTAGCCCTAATCTAACCCTAATCCTTACCCTAACCCTAACCCTAAACCTAAACCTAACCCTAACCCTAGCTCTAACCCTTACCCTTACCCTAACCCTAACCCTAACCCTAACTATAACCCTTACCCTTAACCTAAACCTAACCCTAACCATAAACCTAACCCTAACCCTAACCCTAACACTAACACCTAAACCTAGTCCTAACCCTAACCCTTACCCTTACCCTAACCCTAACTCTAACCCTTACCCTTACCCTAACCCTAAACCTAACCCTAACCCTAACCCTAACCCTAACCCTAATCCTTACCCTTACCCTAATCCCTACCCTAACCCTAACCCTTACCCTAAGCCTAACCCTAACCCTAATCCTTACCCTTACCCTTACTCTAAACCTAACCCTAACCCTAACCATAAACCTTACTCTTACCCTAACCCTAACCCTTATCCTTACCCTAAACCTAACCCTAAACCTAAACCTAAACCTAACCCTAACCCTTACCCTTACCCTAACCCTAACTCTAACGCTAAACCTAACCCTAACCCTAACTTTAACCCTAACCCTAACCCTAACCCTAAACCTAACCCTAACCCTAACTCTAACCCTTACCCTTACCCTAACCCTAACAAAAAACCTAACACTAACCCTTACCCTTACCTCACCCTAAACCTAACCTCAACCCTAACCCTAACCCTAACCCTAACCTTAACCCTACCCTAGTCCTTACCCTAACCCTAACCCTAAACCTAACCCTAAACCTAACCCTAAAACTTACCCATACCCTAACCCTAACCCTTACCCTAAACCTAAACCTAACCCTAACCCTAACGCTTACTCTTACCTTAACCCTAACCCTAACCCAAACCCTTACCCCTACCCTAACCCTAACCTTAATGCTAACCCAAACCCTTACCCTAACCCTTACCTTAGCCCTAACCCTAAACCTAATCCTTACCCTAACCCTAACCCTAACCCTAACCCTTACCCTTACTCTAAACCTAACCCTAACCCTAACCCTAACCCTTATCCTAACCTTAACCGTATACCTAACCCTAACCCTAACCCTTACCCTAACACCTAACCCTAGTCCTATCCTTAACCCTTACCCTAACCCCTACCCTAACCCTAACCCTTACCCTAAACCTAACCCTAATCCTAATCCTTACCCTTACCCTAAACCTAAGCCTAACCCTAACCCTAACCCTTACCCTTACTCTAAACCTAACCCTAACCATAAACCTTACCCTTACCCTAACCCTAACCCTTATCCTTACCCTAACCCTAACCCTAAACCTAAACCTAAACCTAACCCTAATCGTTACCCTTACCCTAACCCTAACCCTAAACCTAACCCTAACCCTAACCCTCAAATTAACCCTAACCCTTATCCTTACCCTCACCCTAACACTAACACTAACCCTAACCCTTACCCTAAACCTAACCCTAAACCTTACCTTAACCTAATCCTAACCCTTTACCTAACCATAACCCTAACCCTAACCCTAACCCTTACCCTTAACCAAATCCTAAACCTAAATCTAAACCTAACCCTAACCCTAACCCTTACCCTTAACCAAATCCTAAACCTAAATCTAAACCTAACCCTAACACTAACCCTAACCCTAACCCTCACCCTAACCCTAACCCTAACCTCAACCCCAACCCTTAACCTAACCCTAACCCTAACACTTACTCTTACCCTAACCCTAACCCTAAACCTAACCCTAACCCTAACACTAACCCTAACCCTTACCGTAAACCTAACCCTAATCCTAACCCTAACCCTAACTCTTACCCTAAACCTAACCTTAACACTAACCCTAAATCTAAACCTGACCCATACCCTAACACTAACCCTAACCCTTTAACCTAACCCTAACCATTACCCCTTACCCTTTCCCTAACCCTAAACCTAACCCCTAACTCTAAACCTTACCCCTACCCTAACCCTAACCTTAATGCTAACCCTAAACCTTACCCTAACCCGTACCTTAGCCCTAACCCTAACCCTAATCCTTACCCTAACCCTAACCCTAACCCTTACCCTTTCCCTATCCCTAATCTTAACCATAACTCTAACCCTTACCCTTATCCTAACCTTAACCGTTTACCTAACCCTAACCCTAAACCTTACCCTAACACCTAACCCTAGTCCTAACCCTAACCCTTACCCTTTCCCTAACCCTATCCATAACCCTTACCCTAACCCTAACCCAAACCCTAACCCTTACACTTACCCTAACCCTAAACCTAACCCTAACGCTAACCCTACCCCTAAACCTAACCCTTACCCTTACCCTAACCCCTACCCTAACCCCAACTTTAACCCTTACCCTAAACCTCACCATAAACCTAATCCTTACCCTTACTCTAACCCTAAGCCAAAACCTAACCCTAAACCTTACCCTTACCCTAACCCTAACCCTTACCCTAACCCTAACCCTAACCCTAACACTAACACTTACCCTAACTCTAACCCAACCCTAACCCTTACCCTAACCCTAACCCTAACCCTAACCCTTACCATAACCCTTACCCTAACCCTAACCCCTAACAACAACGCTTAACCTAAACCTAACACTAACCCTAACCCTAACACTTACCGTAACCCTAACCCTAAACCTAACACTTACCCTAACACTAAACATAACCCTAACCCTATCTCTTATCCTTACCCTAAACCTAACCCTAACCCTAAACCTAACCCTAACCCTAACCTTAACCCTAACCCTAACCCTAACCCTAACAAAAAACCTAACCCTAAACCTAACCCTAAAATTACCCATACCCTAACCCTAACCCTAACCCTAACTCTTACCACTTAAACCTAACCCTAACCCTAACGCATACTCTTACCTTATCCCTAACCCTAACCCAAACCCTTACCCCACCTAACCCTAACCTTAATGCTAACCCAAACCCTTACCCTAACCCTTATCTTAGCCCTAACCCTAACCCTAATCCTTACCTTCACCCTAACCCTAACCATTACCCTTTCCCTAACCCTAACCCTAACCCTAACTATAACCCTTACCCTTAACCTAAACTTAACCCTAACCGTAAACCTAACCCTAACCCTAACCCTAACCCTTATCCTAACCTTAACCGTATACCTAACCCTAACCCTAAACCTTACCCTAACACCTAACCCTAACCGTAATCCTTACCCTTACCCTAACCCTAAGCCTAATCCTAACCCTAACCATTACACTTATCCTAAACCTAACACTAACCCTAACACTTACCCTTACCCTAAACCCTATCCTAACCCTAACACTAACCCTAACCCTTACCCTAACTCTAACACTAACCCTAACCCTAAAACTTACCCTTACCCTAAACCTAACTCTAACCCTTACCCTAAACCTAACCCTAACCCTAACCCTAACCCTTACCCTAACCTTAACCCTAACAATAACCCTTACCCTTACCCTAACGCTAAACCTAACACTAACCCTAACCCTAACACATACCCTTACCCTAACCCTAACCCTAACCCTAACCGTAACCATAAACCTAACCCAAACCCTAACCATAACCCTAACCCTAACCCTAACCCTTACCATAAACCTAACCCAAACCCTAACCGTTACCCTTACCCTAACCCTAAACCTAACCTTAAAACCCAAACCTAAACCTAACTCTAATCCTAACCCTTACCCGTACCCTTACCCTAACGCTCACCCTAAACCTAACCTTAACCCTAACCCTAACCCTAACCATTACCCTAACCCTAAACCTAATTCTAACCCTAGCCCTTACCCTTACCCTAACCCTAACCCTAAACCTAACACTAACCTTAACCCTAACCATTACCCTTACCCTAACCCTAACCCTAACCCTAACCCTAAATCTAACCCTAACCCTAACTCTAACCCTTACCCTTACCCTAACCCTAACAAAAAACCTAACACTAACCCTTACCCTTACCTCACCCTAAACCTAACCTGAACCCTAACCCTAACCCTAACCCTAACCTTAACCCTACCCTTATCCTTACCCTAACCCTAACGCTAAACCTAACCCTAAAACTAACCCTAACCCTAACTATAACCCTTACCTTAACCTAAACCTAACCCTAACCGTAAACCTAACCCTAACCCTAACCCTAACACTAACACCTAAACGTAGTCCTAACCCTAACCCTTACCCTTACCCTAACCCTAACTCTATCCCTTACCCTTACCCTAACCCTAAACCTAACCCTAACCCTAACCCTAACCCTAATCCTTACCCTTACCCTAATCCCTACCCTAACCCTAAAACTAACCCTAAACCTAACCCTAACCCTAATCCTTACCCTTACCCTTACTCTAAACCTAACGCTAACCCTAACCATAAACCTTACCCTTACCCTAACCCTAACCCTTATCCTTACCCTAACCCTAACCCTAAACCTAAACCTAAACTAACCCTAACCCTTACCCTTACCTAACCCTAACCCTAACCCTAAACCTAACCCTAACCCTAACCTTAACCGTAACACTTACCCTTACACTAACCCTAACCATAAACCTAAACCTTACCCTAAACTTAACCCTAACCCTTACCCTTACCCTCACCCTAACCCTAACTCTAACCCTAACCCTAAACCTAACCCTAAACCTAACCCTAACCCTAACTCTAACCCTTACCCTTACCCTAACCTTAACAAAAAACCTAACACTAACCCTTACCCTTACCTCACCCTAACCCTAAACCTAACCCTACACCTAACCCTAACCCTTACCCATACCCTAACCCTAACCCTAACCCTTACCCTAAACCTAAACCTAACCCTAACCCTAACGCTTACTCTTACGTTAACCCTAACCCTAACCCAAACCCTTACCCCTACCCTAACCCTAACCTTAATGCTAACCCAAACCCTTACCCTAACCCTTACCTTAGCCCTAACCCTAACCCTAATCCTTTCCCTAACCCTAACCCGAACCCTTACCCTTTCTCTAACCCTAACCCTAACCCTAACTATAACCCATACCCTTAACCTAAACCTAAACCTAACCGTAAACCTAACCCTAACCCTAAACCTAACCCTTATCCTAACCTTAACCGTATACCTAACCTTAACCCTAACCCTTACCCTAACACCTAACCCTAGTCCTAACCCTAACCCTTACCCTTACCCTAACCCTAACCCTAACCCTAACCCTAATCCTTACCCTTACCCTAACCCCTACCCTAACCCTAACCCTAACCCTTACCATAAACCTAACCCTAACCCTAATCCTTACCCTTACCCTAACCCTAAGCCTAACCCTAACCCTAACCCTTACCCTTACTCTAAACCTAACCCTTACCCTAACCATAAACCTTACCCTTACCCTAACCCTAACACTTATCCTTACCCTAACCCTAAACCTAAACCTAAACCTAACCCTAATCGTTACCCTTACCCTAACACTAACCATAAACCTAACCCTAACCCTTACCCGTACCCTCACCCTAACCCTTACCTTAAACATAACCCTAACCCTAACCCTCACCTTAACCCTAACCCTTATCCTTACCCTCACCCTAATACTAACACTAACCCTAACAATTAACCTAAACCTAACCCTAAACCTTACCTTAACCTAATCCTAACCCTTAACCTAACCATAACCCTAACCCTAACCCTAACCCTAACCCTTACCCTTAACCAAATCCTAAACCTAAATCTAAACCTAACCCTAACACTAACCCTAACCCTCACCCTCACCCTAACCCTAACCCTAACCTCAACATCAACCCTTAACCTAACCCTAACCCTAACACTTACTCTTACCCTAACCCTAACCCTAAACCTAACCCTAACCCTAACACTAACCCTAACCCTTACCGTAAACCTAACCCTAATCCTAACCCTAACCCTAACCATAACTCTTACCCTAAACCTAACCTTAACACTAACCCTAAACCTAAACCTGACCCATACCCTAACCCTAACCCTAACCCTTACCCTAACCCTAACCCTAACCCTAACCCTTACTCTTACCTTAAAAATAACCCTAACCCTAACCCTTAACCCTACCCTAACCCTAACCTTAATGCTAACCCTAACCCTTACCCTAACCCGTCCCTTAGCCCTAACCCTAACCCTAATCCTTACCCTAACCCTAACCCTAACCCTTACCCTTTCCCTATCCTCCTAACCTTAACCATAACTCTAACCCTTACCCTTATCCTAACCTTAACCGTTTACCTAACCCTAACCCTAACCCTTACCCTAACACCTAACCCTAGTCCTAACTCTAACCCTTACACTTTCCCTAACCCTAACCATAACCATTACCCTAACCCTAACCCAAACCCTAACGCTTACCTTTCCCCTAACCCTTAACCTAACCCTAACTCTAACCCTACCTAAACCTAACCCTTACCTTACCCTAACCCCTACCCTAACCCCAACCTTAACCCTTACCCTAAACCTCACCATAAAACTAATCCTTACCCTTACCCTAACCCTAAGCCTAAACCTAACCCTAACCCTTACCCTTGCCCTAACCCTAACCCTTACCCTAAACCTAACCCTAACCTTAACCCTAACTCTAACACTTGCCCTAATTCTAACCCAACCCTAACCCTTACCCTAACCCTAACCCTAACCCTTACCATAACCCTTACCCTAACCCTAACCCCTAACAATAACGCTTAACCTAAACCTAACCCTAACCCTAACCCTAACCCTTACCCTTACCCTAACCCTAAACCTAACTCTAACCCTAACCCTAACCCTATCACTAACCCTAACCCTTACCCTTACCCTTACCCTAACCCTAACCCTAAACCTAACCCTAACCCTAACCCTAACCTTAACCCTAACCCTAACCCTAACAATTACCCTTACCCTAACACTAACCCTAAACCTAACCCTAACCGTAACCCTAACCCTTACACATACATTAACCCTAACCCTAAACCTAACCCTAACCCTAACCCTAACCCTAACCCCTAAACCTAACCCTAACCCTAACCCTAACCCTTACCCTAACCCTAACCCTAACCCTAACACTTACCCTAAAACTAAACATAACCCTAACCCTTCTCTTATCCTTACCCTAAACCTAACCCTAACCCTAAACCTAACCCTAACCCTAACCTTAACCCTAACCCTAACCCTAACCCTAACAAAAAACCTAACACTAACTCTTACCCTTACCTCACCCTAATCCTAACCTTAACCCTAACCCTATCCCTAACCCTAACCTTAAACAACCTTATCCTTACCCTAACCCTAACCCTAAACCTAACCCTAAACCTAACCCTATACCTTACCCATACCCTAACCCTAACCCTAACCCTAACTCTTACCCTAAACCTAACCCTAACCCTAACCCTAACGCATACTCTTACCTTAACCCTAACCCTAACCCAAACCCTTACCCCTACCCTAACACTAACATTAATGCTAACACAAACCCTTACCCTAACCCTTATCTTATCCCTAACCCTAACCCTAATCCTTACCTTAACCCTAACCCTAACCATTACCCTTTCCCTAACCCTAACCCTAACACTAACTATAACCCTTACCCTTAACCTAAACCTAACCCTAACCGTAAACCTAACCCTAACCCTAACCCTAATCCTTATCCTAACCTTAACCGTATACCTATCCCTAACCCTAACCCTTACCCTAACACCTAACCCTAGTCCTAACCCTAACCCTTACCCTTACCCTTGCCCTCACCGTAACCCTAACCTTAAACCTAACCGTAACCCTAACCCTAAGCCTCACCTCAACCCTAACCCTTATCCTTACCCTCACCCTAACGCTAACACTAACCCTAACCTTTACCCTAACCCTAACCTTAAACCTTACCTTAACCTAACCCTAACCCTTAACCTAACCATAACCCTAACCCTAACCCTAACCCTTACCCTTAACCAAACCCTAAACCTAACTCTAAACCTAACCCTAACACTAACCCTAAACCTAACCCTCACCCTCACCCTAACCCTAACCTCAACACCAACCCTTAACCTAACCCTAACCCTAACACTTACCCTTACCCTAACCCTAACCCTAAACCAAACTCTAACCCTAACCCTAACCCTTACCGTAAACCTACCCTGATCCTAACCCTAACCCTAACCCTTACCCATAACCTAACCCTAACACTAACCCTAAACCTAAACCTTACCCATACCCTAACCCTAACCCTAACCCTTACCCTAAACATAACCCTAACCCTAACCCTAACCCTTACTCTTACCTTAACCCTAACTCTAACCCTAACCCTTACCCCTACCCTAACCCTAACCTTAATGCTAACCCTAACCCTTACCTTAAACCTTACCTTAGCCCTAACCCTAACCCTAATCCTTACCCTAACCCTAACCCGAACCCTTACCCTTTCCCTAACCCTAACCCTAACCCTTACCCTAACCCTAACCCAAACCCTAACCCTTACCCTTCCCCTAACCCTAACCTAACCCTAACCCTAACACTAACCCTAAACCTAACCCTTACCTTACGCTAACACCTACCCTAAAACCAACCCTAACCCTTACCCTAAACCTCACCATAAACCTAATCCTTACCCTTACTCTAACCCTAAGCCTAAACCTAACCCTAACCCTTACCCTTACCCTAACTCTAACCCTTACCCTAACCCTAACCCTAACCCTAACCCTTACCCTAACCCTAACCTTAAACCTTACCTTAACCTAACCCTAACCCTTAACCTAACCATAACCCTAACCCTAACCCTAACCCTTACCCTTAACCAAACCCTAAACCTAACTCTAAACCTAACCCTAACACTAACCCTAAACCTAACCCTCACACTCACCC
Organism: Megascapheus bottae; assembly: GCF_031878675.1. Taxonomy (NCBI): domain Eukaryota; kingdom Metazoa; phylum Chordata; class Mammalia; order Rodentia; family Geomyidae; genus Megascapheus; species Megascapheus bottae. The sequence goes on along the minus strand of NW_028327444.1, from coordinate 81,702 downwards.
TAACCCTAACCTCAACCCCAACCCTTAACCTAACCCTAACCCTAACACTTACCCTTACCCTAACCCTAACCCTAAACCAAACTCTAACCCTAACCCTAACCCTTACCGTAAACCTACCCTAATCCTAACCCTAACCCTAACCCTTACCCATAACCTAACCCTAACACTAACCCTAAACCTAAACCTTACCCATACCCTAACCCTAACCCTAACCCTTACCCTAAACATAACCCTAACCCTAACCCTAACCCTTACTCTTACCTTAACCCTAACTCTAACCCTAACCCTTACCCCTACCCTAACCCTAACCTTAATGCTAACCCTAACCCTTACCTTAAACCTTTCCTTAGCCCTAACCCTAACCCTAATCCTTACCCTAACCCTAACCCGAACCCTTACCCTTTCCCTAACCCTAACCCTAACCCTTACCCTAACCCTAACCCAAACCCTAACCCTTACCCTTCCCCTAACCCTAAACCTAACCCTAACCCTAACACTAACCCTAAACCTAACCCTTACCTTACGCTAACCCCTACCCTAAAACCAACCCTAACCCTTACCCTAAACCTCACCATAAACCTAATCCTTACCCTTACTCTAACCCTAAGCCTAAACCTAACCCTAACCCTTACCCTTACCCTAACTCTAACCCTTACCCTAACCCTAACCCTAACCCTAACCCTTACCCTAACCCTAACCTTAAACCTTACCTTAACCTAACCCTAACCCTTAACCTAACCATAACCCTAACCCTAACCCTAACCCTTACCCTTAACCAAACCCTAAACCTAACTCTAAACCTAACCCTAACACTAACCCTAAACCTAACCCTCACACTCACCCTAACCCTAACCTCAACCCCAACCCTTAACCTAACCCTAACCCTAACACTTACCCTTACCCTAACCCTAACCCTAAACCAAACTCTAACCCTAACCCTAACCCTTACCGTAAACCTACCCTAATCCTAACCCTAACCCTAACCCTTACCCATAACCTAACCCTAACACTAACCCTAAACCTAAACCTTACCCATACCCTAACCCTAACCCTAACCCTTACCCTAAACATAACCCTAACCCTAACCCTAACCCTTACTCTTACCTTAACCCTAACTCTAACCCTAACCCTTACCCCTACCCTAACCCTAACCTTAATGCTAACCCTAACCCTTACCTTAAACCTTACCTTAGCCCTAACCCTAACCCTAATCCTTACCCTAACCCTAACCCTAACCCTTACCCTTTCCCTAACCCTAACCCTAACCCTTACCCTAACCCTAACCCAAACCCTAACCCTTACCCTTCCCCTAACCCTAAACCTAACCCTAACCCTAACACTAACCCTAAACCTAACCCTTACCTTACGCTAACCCCTACCCTAACCCCAACCCTAACCCTTACCCTAAACCTCACCATAAACCTAATCCTTACCCTTACTCTAACCCTAAGCCTAAACCTAACCCTAACCCTTACCCTTACCCTAACTCTAACCCTTACCCTAACCCTAACCCTAACCCTAAACCTAACCCTAACACTTACCCTAACTCTAACCCAACACTAACCCTTACCCTAACCCTAACCCTAACCCTAACCCTTACCCTAACCCTAAACCTAACCATAAACCTAACCCTAACCCTAACCCTTACCCTAACCCTAAACCTAACCATAAACCTAACCCTAACCCTAACCCTTACCCTAACCCTAACCCCTACCCTAACCCTAACAATAACCCTTACCCTAAACCTAACCCTAACTGTAATCCTTACCCTTACCCTAACCCTAAGCCTAAGCCTAACCCTAACCCCTAACAATAATGATTAACCTAAACCTAACCCTAACCCTAACCCTAACCCTTACCCTTACCCTAACCCTAAACCTAACCATAAACCTAACCCTAACCCTAACCCTTACCCTAACCCTAACCCCTACCCTAACCCTAACCATAACCCTTACCCTAAACCTAACCCTAACCGTAATCCTTACCCTTACCCTAACCCTAAGCCTAACCTTAACCCTAACCCTTACCCTTATACTAAACCTAACCCTAACCCTGACACTTAGAGTTACCCTAAGCCCTATCCTAACCCTAACCCTAACCCTAACCCTTACCCTAACTCTAACACTAACCCTAACCCTTACACTTACCCTAAACCTAAACCTAACCCTAACCCTAACCCTAACCCTTACCCTTACTCTACCCAAACCCTAACCCTAACCCTAAACCTTACCCTTACCCTAAACCTAACTCTAACCCTTACACTAAACTTAACCCTAACCCTAACCCTAACCCCTACCCTAACCTTAACCCTAACCATAACCCTTACCCTTACCCTAACGCTAAACCTAACACTAACCCTAACGCTAACCATAACCCTAACACATACCCTTACCCTAACCCTAACCTAACCCTAACCATAACCCTAACCCTAACCATAACCCTAACCCTAACCCTTACACTAACCCTAACCCTAACCCTAACCCTAACCCGAAACCTAAACTTAACCCTAACCCTAACCCTAACCATTACCCTAACCCTAACCCTAATCCTAACCCTAGCCCTTACCCTTACCCTAACCCTAACCCTAACCCTAAACCTAACCCTAACCCTAACCTTAACCCTAACCCTTACCCTTACCCTAACCCTAACCCTAACCCAAAACCTAAACCTAACCCTAACCCTAACTCTAACCCTTACCTTTACCCTAACCCTAACAAAAAACCTAACACTAACCCTTACCCTTACCTCATCCTAACCCTAACCTTAACCCTAACCCTAACCCTAACCTTAACCCTACCCTTATCCTTACCAAAACCCTAACCCTAAACCTAACCCTAAACCTAACCCTAAACATTACCCATACCCTAACCCTAACCCTAACCCTTACCCTAAACCTAACCCTAACCCTAACCCTTACCCTTACTCTTACCTTAACCCTAACCCTAACACAAACACTTAGCCATACCGTAACCCTAAACTTACTGCTAACCCAAACCCTTACCCTAACCCTTACATTAGCCCTAACCCTAACCCTAATTCTTACCCTAACCCTAACCCTAACTCTAACCCTTACCCTTTCCCTAACCCTAACCCTAACTATAACCCTTACCCTTAACCTAAACCTAACCCTAACCGTGAACCTAACCCTAAACCTAACCCTAACCCTTATCCTAACGTTAACCATATACCTAAACCTAACCCTAACCCTTACACTAACACCTAACCCTAGTCCTAACCCTAACCCTTACCCTTACCCTAACGCTAACCCTAACCCTAACCCTTACCCTAAGCCTAAACATAACCCTAACCCTAACCCTAACCCTAATCCTTACCGTTACCCTAACACCTACCCTAACCCTAACCCTCACCCTTACTCTAAACCTAACCCTAACCCTAATCCTTACCCTTACCCTAACCCTAAGCCTAACCCTAACCCTAACCCTTACCCTTACTCTAAACCTAACAGTAACCCTAAACATAAACCTTACCCTTACCCTAACCGTAACACTTATCCTTACCCTAACCCTAACCCTAAACCTAAACCTAAACCTAACCCTAACCCTTACCCTTATCGTAACCCTAACTCTAACCCTAAACCTAACCCTAACCCTAACCTTAACCCTAACACTTACCCTTACACTAACCCTAACCCTAACCCCTAACCCTAACACTAACCCTAACCCCTAACCCTAACCCTAACCCTAACCCTTACCCAAAACCTAACCTTAACCCTAACCCTAACCCTAACCTAACCCTAACCCTAACCCTAACCCTAACCCTAACCCCTAACCCTAACCCTAACCCTAACCCTTATTCTAAACCTAACCCTAACCCTAACCCTAACGCTTACTCTTACCTTAACCCTAACCCTAACCCTAACCCTAACCCTAACCTAACCGTAACCCTAATCCTAACCCTAACCTTAATGCTAACCCAAACCCTTACCCTAATGCTTACCTTAGCCCTAACCCTAACCCTAATCCTTACCGTAACCCTAACCCTAACCCTAACCGTCACCCTTTCCCTAACTCTAACCCTAACCTAACTCTAACCCTTACCCTTTCCCTAACCCTAACCCTAACCCTAACTATAACCCTTACCCTTAACCTAAACCTAACCCTAACCGTGAACCTAACCCTAACACTAACCCTAACCCTTATCCTAACCTTAACCGTATACCTAACCCTAACCCTAACCCTTACCCTAACACCTAACCCTAGTCCTTACCCTAACCCTTACCCTTACCCTAACCTTAACCCTAACCCTTACCCTTACCCTAAACCTAAACCTAACCCTAACCCTAAACCTAACCCTAATCCTTACCCTTACCCTAACCCCTACCCTAACCCTAACCATAACCCTTACCGTAAACCTAACCCTAACCCTAATCCTTACCCTTACCCTAACCCTAAGCCTAACCCTAACCCTAACCCTTACCCTTACTCTAAACCTAACCCTAACCCTAACCATAAAATGTACCCTTAACCTAACTCTAATCCTTCAACTTACCCTAACACTAACCCTAAACATAAACATAAACCTAACCCTAACCCTTACCCTAAACCTAACCCTAACTCTAACCCTAACCCTTACTCTTACCTTAACCCTAACCCTAACCCTAACCCTTACCCCTACCCTAACCCTAATCTTAATGCTAACCCTAACCCTTACCTTAACCCTTACCTTAGCACTAACCCTAACCCTAATCCTTGCCCTAACCCTAACCCTAACCCTATCCTTTCCCGAACGCTAACCTTAACCCTAATTCTAACCCTTACCCTTATCCTGACCTTAACCGTATACCTAACCCTAACTCTAACCCTTACCCTAACACCTACCCCTAGTAATAATCCCAACCCTTACCCTTACCCTAACCCTAACCATAACCCTTACCCTAACCCTAAACCCAACCGTAACCCTTACCCTTCCCCTATCCCTAAACCTAACCCTAAACCTAAACATAACCCTTACCCTTACCCTAACCCCTACCCTAACCCCAAACCTAATCCTTACCCTAAACCTCACCCTAAACGTAATCCTTACCCTTACTCTATCCCTAAGCCTAAACCTAACCCTAACCCTGACCCTTAACCTAAACCTAACCCTAACCCTAACACTTACCCTAACCCTAACCCAAACCCTAACCCTTACCCTTCCACTAACCCTAAACCTAACACTAACCCTAACCCTAACCCTAACCTCAAACCTACCCTAACCCTAAACCTAACCCTAACCCTTACCTTACCCTAACACTAACCCTAAACCTAACCCTAAACCTAACCCTTATCCTAACCTTAGCCATATACCTAACCCTAACCCTAACCCTTACCCTACCACCTAACCCTAGTCCTAACCCTAACCCTTACCCTTAACCTAACCCTAACCCTAACCCTAACCCTAAACCTAACCCTAACACTAACCCCAACCCTAAACCTAACCCTTACCCTTACCCTAACCCCTACCCTAACCCTAACCCTAACCCTTACCCTAAACCTAACCCTAAACCTAATCGTTACCCTTACTCTATACCTAAGCCTAAACCTAACCCTAACACTTACCCTTACCCTAAACCTAACCCTAACCCTAACCATAAACCTTACCCTTACCCTAACCCTAACCCTTATCTTTACCCTAACCCTAACCCTAAACCTAAACCTAACCCTAACCCTAACCTTAACCCTAACCCTTACCCTTACCCTAACCAAAACCCTAAACCTAACCCTAAACCTAACTCTAAACCTAACCCTTTCCCTTACCCTAACCCTAACCCTAAACCTAAACCTAAACCTAACCCTTACCCTTGCCCTCACCCTAACCCTAACCTTAAACCTAACCGTAACCCTAACCCTACGCCCTAAACTTAACCCTAACCCTTATCCTTACCCTAACCCTAACCCTTACCCTAACCCTAAACCTAACCCTAACCCTAAC
>NW_028327444.1:50771-70771 GCF_031878675.1 Megascapheus bottae | reverse complement strand
AACCCTAACAAAACCTAACCCTAAACCTAACCCTAACCCTTATCCTAACCTTAACCGTATACCTAACCCTAACCCTAACCCTTACCCTAAAACCTAACCCTAGTCCTAACCCTAAACATTACCCTTACCCTTACCCTAACCCTCACCCTAACCCTTACACTTACCCTAACCCTAAACCTAACCCTAACCCTAACCCTAACCCTATCCCTTACCCTTACCCTAACCCCTACCCTAACCCTAACCCTAACCCTTACCCTAAACCTAACCCTAAACCTAATCCTTACCCTTACCCTAACCCTAAGCCTAACCCTAACCCTAACCCTTACCCTTACTCTAAACCTAACCCTAACCCTAACCATAAACCTTACCCTTACCTTAAACCTAACCCTCATCCTTAACCTAACCCTAACCCTAAACCTAAACCTGACCCTAAACCTTACCCTTACCCTAACCCTAACCCTAACCCTAAACCTAACCCTAACCCTAACCTTAACCCTAAAACTTACCATTACCCTAACCCTAACAATAAACCTAACCCTAAACCTAACCCTAACCCTAATCCTTACCCTTACCCTAACCCTAACCCTAAACCTAACCCTAACCCTTACCCTTGCCCTCACCCTAACCCTAACCTTAAACCTAACCGTAAACCTAAACCTAACCCTAACCTTAACCCTAACCCTTATCCTTACCCTCACCCTCACCCTAACCCTAACACTAACCCTAACCCTTACCCTAACCCTAACCCAAAACCTTACCTTAACATAACCCCAACCCTTAACCTAACCATAACCCTAACCATAACCCTAACCCTTACCCTTAACCAAAACCTTAACCTAACTCTAAACCTAACCCTAACACTAACCCTAACCCTAACCCTCACCCTAACCCTAACCCTAACCTCAACCCCAACCCTTAACCTAACCCTAACCCTAACACTTACCCTTACCCTAACCCTAACCCTAAACCTAACCCTAACCCTAACCCTAACCCTTACCGTAAACCTAACCCTAATCCGAACCCTAACCCTAATCCTAACCCTTACACTTAACCTAACCCTAACACTAACCCTAAACCTAAACCTTATCCATACCCTAACCCTAACGCTAACCCTTACCCTAAATCTAACATTAACCCTAAACCTTACTCTTACCTTAACCCTAACCCTAACTCTAACCCTTGCCCCTACCCTAACCCTAACCTGAATGCTAACCCTGAACCTTACCCTAACACTTACCTTAGCCCTAACCCTAAACCTAATCCTTACCCTAACCCTAATCCTAACCATTACCCTTTCCCTAACCCTAACCTTAACCCTAACTCTAACCCTTACCCTTATCCTAACCTTAACCTTATACCTAACCCTAACCCTAACCCTTACCCTTACCCTAACCCTATCCCTTAGCCTTACCCTGAGCCCTACCCTAACCCTAACCCTAACCCTTACCCTAAACCTCACCCTAAAACTAATCCTTACCCTTACTCTAACCCTAAGCCTAAACCTAACCCTAACCCTTACCCTAACACCTAACCCTAACCCTAACGCTTACCCTTACCCTAAACCTAACCCTAACCCTAACCATAAATCTTACCCTTACCCTAACCCTAACCCTTATCTTTACCCTAACACTAACCCTAAACCTAAACCCAACGGCTAACCCTAACCTTAACCCTAAACCTTACCCTTACCCTAACCCTAATCCTAAACCTTACCTTAACATAACCCTAACCCTTAAACTAACCATAACCCTAACCCTAACCTTAACCCTTTCCCTTAACCAAATCCTAAACCTAACTCTAAACCTAACCCTAACCCTAACCCTAACCCTAACCCTAACCCTAACACTAACACTAACACTTACCCTAACTCTAACCCAACCCCAACCCTTACCCTAACCCTAACCCTAACCCTAACACTTATCCTAACCCTTACCCTAACCCTAAACTCTAAAAATAACGCTTAACCTAAAACTAAACCTAACCTTAAACCTAACCCTTACCCTTACCCTTACCCTAACCCTAAACCTAACTCTAACCCTAACCCTTAACCTAACCCTAAACCTAACCCTAAACCTAACCATAACCCTAACCCTAACCCTTACCCTTACCCTAACCCTAACCCTAAATCTAACCCTAACCCTAACCCTAACCCCTAAACCTAACCCTAACCCTAACCCTTACCCTTATTCTAACCCTAACCCTAACACTTACCCTTACCCTAACCCCTACCCTAACCCTAACCCTAACCCTAACCCTAACCCTTACCCTAACCCTAAACCTAACCCTAACCCTTACCCTTACCCTAACCCTAATCCTAACCCTAACACTAAACCTAAACCTTACCCTTACCCTAAACCTACCCCAAATCTTGCCCTAAACCTAAGCCTAACCCTAACCCTTACCCTTACCTTAACCCTAACCCTAACTCTAACCCTTACCCTTACCCTAACGCTAACCGTAATCCTAACCCTAACACTAACACTAACCCAAACACATACCCTTACCCTAACCCTAACCCTAACCCTAACCGTAAACCTAAACCTAAACGTAACCCTAACCCTATCCCTAACGCTAACCCTTATCCTAACCCTTACCCTAAACCTCACCCTTACCCTTACCCTCACCCTAACCCTAACCCTAACCTCAACCCCAACCCTTAACCTAACCCTAACCCTAACCCTTACCCTTACCCTTACCCTAACCCTAAGCCTAACCCTAAACCTAACTCTACCCTTACCCTTACATTAAACCTAACCCTAACCCTAACCATAAACTTGACCCTTACCCTAAACCTAACCCTTATCCTTACCCTAACCCTAACCCAAACCTAAACCTAAACCTAATCCTTACCCTTACCCTAACCCTAACCCTAACCCTAAGCCTAAGCCTAACCCTAAACTTAACCCTAACCCTTACCCTTACCCTTACCCTAACCCTACCCCTAAACCTAACCCTAACCCTAACCCTTACCCTTACCCTAACCCTAATCCTAAACCTAAGCCTAACCCTTAACCTTGCCCTCAGCCTAACCCTAACCTTAAACCTAACCGTAACCCTAACCCTAACCTTAACCTTAACACTAACCCTCATCCTTACCCTAACCCTAACCCTAAACCTAAACCTAACCCTAACCCTTACCCTTACCCTAACCCTAACCCTAACCCTAAATTTAACCCTAACCCTAACCTTAACCCTAACACTTACCCTTACCCTAAACCTAACAATAAACCTAACCCTAAACCTAACCCTAACCCTTATCCTAACCTTAACCGTATACCTAACCCTAACCCTAACCCTTACCCTAACACCTAACCCTAGTCCTAACCCTAAACATTACCCTAACCCTAACCCTCACCCTAACCCTTACACTTACCCTAACCCTAAACCTAACCCTAACCCTAACCCTAACCCTAACCCTATCCCTTACCCTTACCCTAACCCCTACCCTAACCCTAACCCTAACCCGTACCCTAAACCTAACCCTAAACCTAATCCTTACCCTTACCCTAACCCTAAGCCTAACCCTAACCCTAACCCTTACCCTTACTCTAAACCTAACCCTAACCCTAACCATAAACCTTACCTTAAACCTAACCCTCATCCTTACCCTAACCCTAACCCTAAACCTAAACCTAACCCTAAACCTTACCCTTACCCTAACCCTAACCCTAACCCTAAACCTAACCCTAACCCTAACCTTAACCCTAAAACTTACCATTACCCTAACCCTAACAATAAACCTAACCCTAAACCTAACCCTAACCCTAATCCTTACCCTTACCCTAACCCTAACCCTAAACCAAACCCTAACCCTTACCCTTGCCCTCACCCTAACCCTAACCTTAAACCTAACCGTAATCCTAAACCTAAACCTAACCTTAACCCTAACCCTTATCCTTACCCTCACCCTAACCCTAACACTAACCCTAACCCTTACCCTAACCCTAACCCAAAACCTTACCTTAACATAACCCTAACCCTTATCCTAACCATAACCCTAACCCTTACCCTTAACCAAACCCTAAACCTAACTCTAAACCTAACCCTAACACTAACCCTAACCCTAACCCTCACCCTAACCGTAACCCTAACCTCAACCCCAACCCTTAACCTAACCCTAACCCTAACACTTACCCTTACCCTAACCCTAACCCTAAACCTAACCCTAACCCTAACCCTAACACTTACCGTAAACCTAACCCTAATCCTAACCCTAACCCTAACCCTAACCCTTACACTTAACCTAACCCTAACACTAACCCTAAACCGAAACCTTATCCATACCCTAACCCTAACCCTAACCCTTACCCTAAATCTAACATTAACCCTAACCCTTACTCTTACCTTAACCCTAACCCTAACTCTAACCCTTGCCCCTACCCTAACCCTAACCTGAATGCTAACCCTGAACCTTACCCTAACACTTACCTTAGCCCTAACCCTAAACCTAATCCTTACCCTAACCCTAATCCTAACCCTTACCCTTTCCCTAACCCTAACCTTAACCCTAACTCTAACTCTTACCCTTATCCTAACCTTAACCTTATACCTAACCCTAACCCTATCCCTTACCCTTACCCTAACCCTATCCCTTAGCCTTACCCTAACCCCTACCCTAAACCTAACCCTAACCCTTACCCTAAACCTCACCCTAAAACTAATCCTTACCCTTACTCTAACCCTAAGCCTAAACCTAACCCTAACCCTTACCTTTACCCTAAACCTAACCCTAACCCTAACCCTTACCCTAACCCTAACACAAACCCTAACCCTTCCCCTTCCCCTAACCCTAAACCTAACCATAACCCTAATCCTAACCCGAACCTCAAACCTACCCTAACCCTAAACCTAACCCTAACACTTTCCCTTACTCTAACACTAAAACAAAACCTAACCCTAACCCTTATCCAACCTTAACAGTATACATAACCCTAACCCTAACCCTTACCCTAACACCTAACCCTAGTCCTAACCCTAACGCTTACCCTTACCCTAAACCTAACCCTAACCCTAACCATAAACCTTACCCTTACCCTAACCCTAACACTTATCTTTACCCTAACACTAACCCTAAACCTAAACCCAACCCTAACCCTAACCTTAACCCTAACCCTTACCCTTACCCTAACCCTAACCCTAAACCTTACCTTAACATAACCCTAACCCTTAAACTAACCATAACCGTAACCCTAACCCTAACCCTTACCCTTAACCAAACCCTAAACCTAACTCTAAACCTAACCATAACACTAACCCTAACCCTAACCCTAACCTCAACCCCAACCCTTAACCTAACCCTAACCCTAACACTTACCCTTACCCTAACCCTAAACCTAAACCTAACCTAACCCTAACCCTATCCATAACCCTTACCGTAAACCTAACCCTAATCCTAACCCTAACCCTAACCCTAACCCTTACACTTAACCTAACCCTAACACTAACCTTAAACCTAAACCTTATCCATATCCTAACCCTAACCCTAACCCTTACCCTAAATCTAACCGTAACCCTAACCCTTACTCTTACCTTAACCAGAACCCTAACTCTAACCCTTGCCCCTACCCTAACCCTAACCTGAATGCTAACCCTGAACCTTACGTTAACCCTTACCTTAGCCATAACCCTAAACCTAATCCTTACCCTAACCCTAATCCTAAACCTTACCATTTCCCTAACCCTAACCTTAACCCTAACTCTAAACCTTACCCTTATCCTAAACTTAACCATATACCTAACCCTAAACCTAACCCTTACCCCTACCCTAACCCTATCCCTTACCCTTACCCTAACCCCTATCCTAACCCTAACCCTAACCCTTACCCTAAACCTCACCCTAAATCTAATCCTTACCCTTACTCTAACCCTAAGCCTAAACCTAACCCTAACCCTTACCCTTACCCTAAACCTAACCCTAACCCTAACCCTTCCCCTTCCCCTAACCCTAAACCTAACCCTAACCCTAATCCTAACCCTAACCTCAAACCTACCCTAACCCTAAACCTAACCCTAACCCTTACCCTTACCCTAACACTAAAACAAAACCTAACCCTTATCCAACCTTAACAGTATACCTAACCCCAACCCTAACACTAAATCTAACCATAACCCTAACCCTAACCCCTAAACCTAACCCTAACCCTAACCCTTACCCTTATTCTAACCCTAACCCTAACACTTACCCTTACCCTAACCCCTACCCTAACCCTAACCCTAACCCTAACCCTAACCCTTACCCTAACAATAACCCTAACCCTTACCCTTACCCTAACCCTAACCTAACCCTAACCCTAACCCTAACACTTACCCTTACCCTAACCCTAATCCTAACCCTAACACTAAACCTAAACCTTACCCTTACCCTAAACCTAACCCTAATCTTGCCCTAAACCTAACCCTAACCCTAACCCTTACCCTTACCTTAACCCTAACACTAACCCTAACCCTTACCCTTACCCTAACGCTAACCCTAATCCTAACCCTAACACTAACACTAACCCAAACACATACCCTTACCCTAACCCTAACCCTAACCCTAACCGTAACCCTAAACCTAAAAGTAACCCTAACCCTATCCCTAACCCTAACCCTAACCCTTATCCTAACCCTAACCCTAAACCTCACCCTTACCCTTACCCTCACCCTAATCCTAACCCTAACCTCAACCCCAACCCTTAACCTAACCCTAACCCTAACCCTTACCCTTACCCTTACCCTTACACTAAACCTAACCCTAACCCTAACCATAAACCTGACCCTTACCCTAAACCTAACCCTTATCCTTACCCTAACCCTAACCCAAACCTAAAGCTAAACCTAATCCTTACCCTTACCCTAACCCTAACCCTAACCCTAAACCTAACCCTAACCCTAAACTTAACCCTAACCCTTACTCTTACCCTTACCCTAACCCTACCCCTAAACCTAACCCTAACCCTTACCCTTACCCTAACCCTAATCCTAAACATAACCCTAACCCTTAACCTTGCCCTCAGCCTAACCCTAACCTTAAACCTAAGCGTAACCCTAACCCTAACCTTAACCTGAACACTAACCCTTATCCTTACCCTAACCCTAACCCTAACACTAACCCTAACCCTTAACCTAACCCTAACGCTAACCCTTAACTTAACCTAACCCTAACCCTTAACCTAACCCTAAACCTAAGTCTAAACCTAACCCTAACCCTAACCCAAACTCTAAACCTTACCCTAACCCTAAACCTAACCCTTACCCTAAACCCTATCCTAACCCTAACCCTAACACTAACCCTTACCCTAACTCTAACACTAATCCTAACACTTACACTTACCCTAACACTAAACCTAACCCTAACCCTAACCCTAACCCTTACCCTTATCCTAACCCTAAACCTAACCATAACCCTAACCCTAACCTTATCCTAACCCTAACTCCTACCCTAACCCTAACCCTTGCCCTAAACCTCACCCTAACCCAAACCCTTACCCTAACCCTTACCTTAGCCCTAACCCTAACCCTAATCCTTACCCTAACCCTAAACCTAACCCTAACCCTTACTCTTTCCCTAAACCTAACCCTAACCCTAACTATAACCGTTACTCTTAAGCTAAACCTAACCCTAACCGTAAACCTAACCCTAAACCTAACCCTAACCCTTATCCTAACCTTAACCGTATACCTAACCCTAACCCTAACCCTTACCCTAACACCTAACCCTAGTCCTAACCCTAAACATTACCCTTAGCCTAACCCTCACCCTAACCCTTACACTTACCCTAACCTAAACCTAACCCTAACCCTAACCCTAACCCTATCTCTTACCCTTACCCTAACCCCTACCCTAACCCTAACCCTAACCCTTACCCTAAACCTAACCCTAAACCTAATCCTTACCCTAACCCTAAGCCTAACCCTAACCCTAACCCTTACCCTTACTTAAACCTAACCCTAACCCTAACCATAAACCTTACCCTTACCTTAAACCTAACCCTCATCCTTACCCTAACCCTAACCCTAAACCTAACCCTAACCTGACCTTAACCCTAAAACTTACCATTACCCTAACCCTAACAATAAACCTAACCCTAAACCTAACCCTAACCCTAATCCTTACCCTTACTCTAACCCTAACCCTAAACCTAACCCTAACCCTTACCCTTGCCCTCACCCTAACCCTAACCTTAAACCTAACCGTAACCCTAAACCTAACCCTAACCTTAACCCTAACCCTTATCCTTACCCTCACCCTAACCCTAACACTAACCCTAACCCTTACCCTAACCCTAACCCAAAACCTTACCTTAACATAACCCTAACCCTTAACCTAACCATAACCCTAACCATAACCCTAACCCTTACCCTTAACCAAACCCTAAACCTAACTCTAAACCTAACCCTAACACTAACCCTAACCCTAACCCTCACCTAACCCTAACCCTAACCTCAACCCCAACCCTTAACCTAACCCTAACCCTAACACTTACCCTTACCCTAACCCTCACCCTAAACCTAACCCTAACCCTAACCCTAACCCTTACCGTAAACCTAACCCTAATCCTAACCTTAACCCTAACCCTAACCCTTACACTTAACCTAACCCTAACACTAACCTTAAACCTAAACCTTATCCATACCCTAACCCTAACCCTAACCCTTACCCTAAAAATAACATTAACCCTAACCCTTACTCTTACCTTAACCCTAACCCTAACTCTAACCCTTGCCCCTACCCTAACCCTAACCTGAATGCTAACCCTGAACCTTACCCTATCCCTTACCTTTAGCCCTAACCCTAAACCTAATCCTTACCCTAACCCTAAACCCTAACCCTTACCCTTACCCTAACCCTATCCCTTACCCTTACCCTAACCCCTAACCTAACCCTAAACCTAACCCTTACACTAAACCTCACCCTAAAACTAATCCTTACCCTTACTCTAACCCTAAGCCTAAACCTAACCCTAACCCTTACCCTTACCCTAAACCTAACCCTAACCCTAACCCTAACCCTAACCCTAACCTAACCCTTACCCTTACCCTAACCTTAAAAACTAACCTTAAAACCCAACCCTAAACCTAAACCTAACCCCAATCCTAACCCTTACCCTTACCCTAACGCTCACCCTAAACCTAACCTTAACCCTAACCCTAACCCTAACCATTACCCTAACCCTAACCCTAATCCTAACCCTAGCCCTTACCTTACCCTAACTCTAACCCTAACCCTAACCTAACCCTAACCTTAACCATAACCCTTATCTTTACCCTAACCCTAACCCTAAACCTAAACCTAACCCTAACCCTAACTCTAACCCTTAACCTTACACTAACCCTAACAAAAACCTAACACTAACCCTTACCCTTACCTCACCCTAACCCTAACCCTAATCATAAACCCTACCCTTATGCTTACCCTAACCCTAACCCTAAACCTAACCCTAAACCTAACCCTAAATCTTACCCATACGCTAACCCTAACCCTAAACCTAACCCAAACCTAATCCTTACCCTAAGCCTAACCCTAACCCTAACCCTTACCCTAACCCTAACCCTAACCCTTACACTTACCCTAAACCTAACCCTAACCCTAACCCTAACCCTTACCCTTACCCTAACCCCTACCCTAACCCTAACCCTTACCGTAAACCTAAACCCTAACCCTAAACCTTACCCTTATTCCTAACCCTAAGCCTAACCCTAACCCTAACCCTAAACCCTAACCCTAACCCTAACCCTAACCCTTACCCTTACTCTAAACGTAACAATAACCCTAACCATAAATCTTACACTTACCCTAACCCTAACCCTAAAACCTAAACCTAAACCTAACCCTAACCCTTACCCTTACCCTAACCCTAACCCTAACCCTAAACCTAACCCCTAACCAGTACCCTTACCCTAACCCTAAACCTTACCTTAAACCTAACCGTAAACCCTTAACCTAACCCTAACCCTAACCCTTACCCTTAAGCATACCCTAAAACCTAACTCCAAACCTAACCCTAACCCCTAAACCTAACCCTAAACCTTGCCCTTACCTTAACCCTAACACTACACCAAATCTAACCTAACCCTAATCCTAACCCAAACCCTTACCTTAACCATAACCCTTGCCTTAACAAAAACTATAAACCTAACTCTAAACCTAACCCTAACCCTAACCCTAAACCTATCCCTAACCCTAACCCTAACCCTAACCCTTAACCTAACCCTAACCTTAACCCTTACCTTAATCCTAACCCTAACCCTAACCCTAACACTAAGCCTAACCCCTAACCCTAACCCTTACACTTATCCTAACCCTAACCCTAACCTAACACTTACCCTTTCCTAAACCCTACCCTAACCCTAACCAAAAAACCTCACCCTAACATTAACCCTTACCCTAACCCTAACCCTAACCCCTAAACCTTAACCCTAACCCTAACCCTTACCCTTACCCTAACCCTAACCCTAACCCTACCCCTAAACTTATCCATAACCCTAACCCTTACCCTTACCCTAAACCTAAAAACTAAACCTAACCCTAACTCTAAACTTAACCCTTAACCTAACCCTAACCCTAACCCTAAGACTAACCCTTACCCTTACCCTAACCCTAAACCTAACTCTAACCCTAACCCCTAACCCTAACCCTAACACTTTCCCTAACTCTAACCCTAACCCCTAAACCTAACCTTAACCCTGACCCTAACCCTAACTCTTACCCTTACACTAACCCTAAACCTAAACCTAACCCTAACCCTAACCTTAACCCTAACCCTAACCCTAACAGTTTTCCCTTACACTAACCCTAACTCTAACCATAACCATAACCCTAACCCTAACCCTAACCCTTACAATCACCCTAACCCTAAACCTAACCGGAATCCTAACCCTATCTCTAACCCTAACTCTTATACTTACCCTAACCCTAAGCCTAAACCTAACACTAAGCCTAACACCTAACACTAACCATAACCCTAACCCCAACCTGAACCCTAACCGTAACCCTAACCCTAACCCTTACCCTTATCGTAACCCTAACTCTAAACCTAACCCTAACCCTAAACCTTACCCGTACCCTAACCCTAACCTTAATGCTAACCCTTACGCTAACCCTAACCCTTACCTTAGCCATAAACCTAACCCTAACCCAAACCTTAACCCTAACCCTAACCCTTTCCCTAACCCTAAACGAAACCCTAACTCTAACCTTACCCTTACCCCTTACGCTAAACTTAACCAAATCCTAACCCTAACCCTAACCTTAACCCTAACCCTAACCCTAACCCTTACCCTTATTCTAACCCTAACCCTAAACCTAAAACCTAACCCTAACACTAACCCTAACCTTAAACCCTAACCCTAACCCTAACAATTGCTCTTACCCTAAACCCTAACCCTAAAACCTAACATTAACCCTAACCGTAACCCTAACCCTAACCCTTACCCTTACCCTAATCCTAACCCTAACCTAACCCTAACCCTAACCCTAACCCCTAAACCTAAACCTAACACTTACCCAAACCCTAACCCTACCCTAACCCTAACCCTAACCCTAAACCTAACCCTAACCCTAAACCTTACCCTAACCCCTAACCCTAACCCATACCTTAACCCTAACCCTAACCCTAACACTTACCCTTACCCTTACCCTAACGCTGATCCTAACCCTAACCCTAACCCTAACCCTAACGCTAACCCTAACCCTAACACTTACCCCTTAGCTTAACCCTAATCATTACCTAACCCTAACCCTAAACCTAACCGTAAGCCTAAACATATCCCTAACCCTAACCCTATCCCTAAACCCTAACCCTAACCCGAAACCTTATCCTTACCCTAAACCTAACACTAAACCTTACCCTAATCATAACGCTAAACCTAACCCTAATCCTTACCATTATTTTAACCCTAACCCTAACCCTAACGCTTACCCTTACCTAACGCTAACTCTAACCCTAACCTTAACCCTAAACCCTAACCCTAACACATACCCTTACCCTAACCCTTACCTTACCCTAACCCTAACCCTAACCCTTACCCTTACCCTAACCCTAAACCTAAGCATAATCCTAACCCTAACCCTAACCCTTACCCTTACCCAAACCCTAACCCTAAACCCTAACCCTTACCCTAAACCTAACATTAACCCTAACCCTAACCCTTACTCTTACCTTAACCCTAACCCTAAACCCTAACACTTACCCTTACCCTAACGCTAACCCTAACCCTAACCCTAACCCTTACTCTTACCATAACCGTAACCCTAACCTTAAACCCCAACCCTAAAACCTAACCCCTAACCCTAACATTAACCCTTACACTTAACCTAACCCTAACCCTAACCCTAAACCTAACACTTACCCTTAGCCTAACCCTAAATCATTACCGTAACCCTAACCCTAATCCTACCCCTACCCCTACCCCTAAACCTTAACCTAACCCTAACGCTAACCCTAACCCTAACCCTTACCCTAAGCCTAACCCTAACCCTTTTACCTTACCCTAAACCTAACCCTAACCCTAACCCCTAAAACTTACCCTTACCCTAAACGTAACCCTAACCCTTACCCTAAAAACTAACCCTAACCCTAACCCTTACCCTTATCCTAATCCTAACCCTAAGCCTAACCCTAACTCTAACCCTAACCCTTATCCTAACCCTAAGCCTAAACCTAACCCTGAACCTAACCCTAACACTAACCCTAACCCTTAACCCTAAACCCTTACCCTAACACTAAGACTAAACCTAAACCCTAACCCTAAACCTAACCCTAAACCAAGCCCTAACCCCAAACCCTAACCCTAAACCTAACCCATACCCTTAACCTAACCCTAACCGTAACCCCTAACACTTACGCTTACCCCTACCCTGACCTATCACCCTAAACTTAAACCTTACCCTAACCCTAACCCTAACCCTAACCCTTACCATACCCTAACCCTAAACCTTCCCCTAATTCCAACCCTAACCCTAACACTTACCCTTACCCTAACCCTAACCCTAACCCTAAACCTTACCCTTACCCCTAACACTGAACCTAACCCTTACCCTAAACCTAACCTTAATCCTAACCCTAACCCTTACTCCTTACCTTAACCCTAACCGTAACCCTAAACCCTTACCCTTAACCTAACCCTCACCCTAACCCTAACACTTACGCTAACCACTACCCTAACCTCACCCTAACCTTAAATCTTACCCTAACCCTAACCCTAAAACCTAACCCTTACCCTTACCCTAACCCTAAATCTAAAACCTAACCGTAAACCTTTACCCTGACTATAATCCTAACCATAATCCTAACTCTAGCCCTAAACTTAACCCTAAACCCTTACCCTTACCCTAACCCTAACCCTAACCCCTAACCCTAATCCGAACCCCTAACACTATCCCTAACCATAACCCTAACCCTTACACTTATCCTAACCCTACCCCTAACACTAACACTTACCCTTACCCTAACCCCTACTCTAACACTAACCCTAACCCTAACCCTAACCCTTACCCTAACCCTAACCCTAACCCTTACCCTTACCCTAAACCTAAACCTAACCCTCACCCTATCCCTTGCCCCTTACCCTAAACCTGACCCTAACTCTAACCCTAAAAACTTACAATTACCCTAAACCTAACCCTAATCCTAACAATTACCCTTATCCTAATCCTAACCCTAAACTTAACCCCAAACTGTAAACCTAACACTAACCCTTACCCTAAATCTAACCCTAAACCTAACCCTAACCCTTACCCTAACACCTAACCCTAAACCTAACCCCAACTCTAACCGTAACACTTACCCAAACCCTAAGCCTAACCCTAACCCTAACCCTAACCCTTGCCCTTACCCTAACCCTAACCCTAACCTTAACCCCAACGCTAAACCTAACCCCTAACACTTACCCTAACCCTAACCCTAACCATAACCCTAAAAACTTACCCTTACCCTAACTCTAACCGTAACCCTAACCCTAACACTTATCTTAACCCTAACCCTAACCCTTAACCTAACCCTAACACTAACCCTAATCCATAACCCTAACCCTTACACTAACCCTAACACTAACCCTAACCCCAAACCCTAACCCAAACCCTAACCCCTAATCCCTAAACCCTAACCCTAACCCTGACCCTAACCCTTACCCTTATCCTAACCCTAACCCTAACACTAACACCCTAAACCCTACCCAAACCCTAACCCTAACCATAACCCTTACCCTAACCATAGCCCTAACCCTAACCCTTACCCTTACCCTAACCCTAATCCTAAGCCTAATCCTAACCCTAACCCTAACCCTTACCCTTACCCTAACTGTAAACCTAACCCTAATCCTAACCCTAACCCTAACCCTTACCCTTACCCCTAACCCTAACCCTAACACTAACACTAACACTAAACCTTAACCTTAACCTAACCCTAACCCTAACCCTAACCCTTACCCTAAACCTAACCTTAACCCTATCCCTAACCCTTCCTCTTACCTTAACCCTAACCCTAACCGTAACGCTAAATCTTACCCTTACCCTAACCGTAACCCTAACCTTAAACTCAACCCTAAACCTAACCCTAACCCTAACAGTAACCCTTACACTTACCCTAACCCTAACCCTAACCCTAACACTAACGCCAACCCTAAACGTAACACTTACCCTTATCCTAACCCTAATCATTACCCTAACCCTCATCCTAACCCTAACCCTAAACCTAACCCTAACCCCTAACCCTTAACCTAACCCTAACCCTAACCCTACCCTTACCCTTACCCCTAACCTAAACCTAACCTAATCCTAACCCTAACACTAACCCTTACCCTTACCCTAACCCTAACCCTAAACCTTACACTAAAGCTTACCCTTACCCTAACCCTAACCCTAACCCTTTCTCTTACCCTAAACCTAACCCTAACCCCTAAACCTAAAACTTACCCTTACCCTAAACGTAACCCTAACCCTTACCCTAAACCTAACCCTAACCCTAATCCTTACCCTTATCCTAATCCTAACTCTAACCCTAACCGTAACCCTAACACTAACACGTACAGAAAAACCTAACCCTAACCCTAACCCTTACCCTTACACTAACCCTAACCCTAAATTTAACACCAAACGCTAAACCTAATCCTAACCCTTACCCTAACCCTAACCCTAACCCTAAGCATAAAACTTACCATTACCCTAACTCTAACACTAACCCTAACCCTAACCCCTTATTCTAACCCTAACCCTAACCCTTAACCTAACCCTAACACTAAACACTAACCCCTAACATTAACCCTTACACTAACCCTAAGACTAACCCTAACCCCTAACCCCTAACCCTAACCCTAGCCCTAAACCCTAACCCTAACCCTAACCCTAAGCCTTACCCTTATCCTTAACCTAACCCTAACCCTAACCCTAACACTTACCCTAACCCCTACCCTAACCCTCACCCTAACCTTAAACCTTACCCTAACCCTAACCCTAGCCCTTACCCGTACCCTAACCCTAATCCTAACCCTAATCCTAACCCTAACCCTAACACTTACCCTTAACCTAACCATAAAGCTAACCCTAATCCTAACTCGAACCCTAACACTTACCTTTACCCTAACCCTAAAACCTTACCCTTACCCTAACCCTAACCCTAACCCTTACCCTAAACCTAACCTTAACCCTAACCCTAACCCTTACTCTTACCATAACCCTAACCCTAACACTTACCCTTAGCCTAACGCTAACCCTAACCTTAACCCTAACATTAACCCTTACCCTTACACTAACCGTAACCCTAACCTTATTCCGAACCCTAACCCTAACCCTAACACTAACCTTTACCCTTACCCTAACCCTAATCCTAACCCTAATCCTAACCCTAACCCTAACCCTTACCCTTACCCTAACCCTAACCCTAACCCTTAACCTTACCCTTAACCTAACCCTAACCCTTACCCTAAACCTAACCTTAACCCCTAACCCTAACCCTTACTCTTACCTTAACCCTATCTCTAACCCTAACATTTACCCTTAGCCTAAGGCTAAACCTAAACTTAACCCTAAACCTAACCCTTACCCTTTCCCTAACCGTAACCCTAACCTTAATCCGAAACCTAAACATAACCCTAACCCTACCACTATACTTTATCCTTAGCCTAAACCTAACCATTACCCCTAACCCTAACCCTAACCCTAATCCCTAACCATAATCCTTAACCTAACCCTAACCCTAACCCTAACCCCTTACCCTTAACAAAACCTAACTCTAAATCTAACCCGAACCCTACCCCTAACCCTTCCCCTAACCAGAAACCTAACCCTTTATCCTAACCCTAACCCTAACTCTAACCCTAACCCCTAATCCTAACCCTTACCCTTACCCTAACTATAACCCTAAACTAACCCTAACCCTAACCCTAACCCTAACCTTAACCTAACCCTAACCCTCTCCCTAACCCTTACTTTTACTCTAACCCTCAGCCTAAACCTAACACTAACCCTAACCCTAACCCTAACCCTAACCTTAACCCTAAACCTAACCCTAAACTTAACCCTTACTCTTATCCTAACCTAACCCTAACACTAACACTTACCCTTACTGTAACCCCTACCCTAAACCTAACCCTAACCCTAACCCTAACGCTAACCCTAACCTTAACCCTAACCCTAACCCTTACCCTAACTCTAACCCTAACCCTAAATCTTTACTCTTACACTAAACCTAACCCTAACCCTAACCCTAACCCTAACCCATACCCTTACCCTAACCCAAACCTAACCCTAACCCTAAACCCTTACCCTTACCCTAATCCTAACCCTAACCCTTACCCTAAACCTAACCCTAACCCTAACCCTAACCCTAAACCTAACCCTAACCCTTACCCTTACCATAACCCCTTACCCTAAAACCAAACCCTAACCATAACACTTACCCTTAGCCTAACCCTAAACCTAACCCTAATCCTAACCCTAACCCTAACCCTTACCCTTACCCTAACCCTAACCCTAACCCTAACCCTTAACCTTACCCTTAACCTAACCCTAACCCTTACCCTAAACATAACCTTAACCCTAACCCTAACGCTTACTCTTACCTTAAACCTAACTCTAACCCTAACATTTACACTTAGCCCTAACGCTAACCCTAAACTTAACTCTAACCCTAACCCTTACCCTTAACCCTAACCGTAACCCTAACCTTAATCTGAAACCTAAAACCTAACCCTAACCCTACCACTATACTTTACCCTTAGCCTAACCCTAACCATTACCCTAACCCTAACCCTAACCCTAATCCCTAACCGTTAATCCTTAACCTAACCCTAACCCTAAACCCTAACCCTTACCCTTACCAAAAACCTAACTTAAATCTAACCCAAACGCTAACCCCTAACCCTTCCCCTAACCAGAAACCTAACCCTTATCCTAACCCTAACCCTAACCCTAACCCTAACCCTAACCCAAATCCTAAAACCTTACCCTTACCCTAACCATAACTGTAAACTAACCCTAACCCTAACCCAAACCGTAAACTTAACCCCAACCCTAACCTTCTCCCTAACCCTTACATTTATTCTAACCCTAAGCCTAAACCTAACACTAACCCTAACCCTAACCCTAACCCTAACCATTATCTTTACCCTAACCCTAAACCTAACCCTAAGCCTAACCCTAGATCTAACACGTAACGGCTAATCCAAAACCTAAACCTCACCCTAACCATAACCCTAACACTTACTCTAACCCAACCCTAACCATAACCCCTAACCCTTACCCCTAACCCTAACCTTAACCCTACCCTTATCCTTACACTATTCCTAACCATAAACCTAACCCTAAACCTAAACCTAATCCTTACCCTTACCATAAGCCTAAACCTAAACTTAAGCTTACCCTAACCCTAACCTTAACCATAACCCCAAACCTACCCCTAACCCTTACCCTAACCCTAACCCTAAACCTATCCCTAACCCCTAATTTCTTATCCTTACCCTAACCCTAAGCCTAAATCTAACAATAACCCTAACCCCCTATCCCTAACCATAACCCTAACCCTAACCCTAACCTTAACCCTAACCCTAACCCTAACCCTAACCCTTACCCTTACCCTAACCCTAACTCTAAACCTAACCCTAACCCTAACCCTAACCTTATCCCTAACCCTAAGTCTTATCCTTACCCTAAACCTAACCCTAAACCTAACGCTAACCCTAACCCCTAACCCTAACCGTAACCCTAACCCTAACTCTAAACCTTACCCCTACCCTAACACTAACCTTAATGCTAACCCTAACCGTAAACCCTACCACTTACCTTAGCCCTAACCCTAACCCTAATCTCTTACCCCAACCCTAACCCTAACCCTAACCCTTACCCTTTCCCTAACCCTAAACCTAACACTAACCCTAACCCTAAACCTAACCCTAACCTTAACCCAAAACCCTAACCGTAAACAATAACCCTAACCCTAACCCTTACCATAACCCCTAACCCTAAACCTAACCCTAACCCTAAACCTAACCCTTACCCTAAACTTAACCGTATACCTAAACCCTAACCCTAACACTTACCCTAACACCTAACCCTAAATCCTAATCCTAACCCTTACCCTAACCAAAAACCCTAACCCTTACCCTTTCCCTAACCCTAAACCTAACCCTAACTCTAACCCTTACCCTTACCCTAAAGCTAACACTAACCCTAACTCTAACCCTAACCTTAACCCAAACCCTAAACCGTAACAATAACCCTAACCCTAACCCTTACCCTAACCCCTAACCTTAACTCAAACCCTAACCCTAAACCTAACCCTTACCCTAAACTTAACCGTATACCTAACCCTAACCCTAACCCTTACCCTAACACCTAACCCTAATCCTAACCCTAACCCTAAACCCTTACCCTTACCCTAACCCTAACCCTAACCCTTACCCTAAGCCTAAACCTAAAACCTAACCCTTACCCTTACCCTAACCCTAACCCTAACCCTAACCCTTACCCTTATTCTTACCCTAACCCCTACCCTAACCCTAACCCTAACCCCATACCCCTAACGCTAACCCTAACCGTTACCCTTACCCTAACCCTAAGCCTAACACTAACCCTAACCCTAAACCTTACCCTTACCCTAAACCTAACCCCAACCTAACCATAAACCTTACCCTTACCCTAAACCTAACCCATACCCTTACCCTTACCCTAAGCCTAGCCCTAAACCTAAACCTAACCCTAACTCTAACCCTTACCCTCACCCTAAAACTTACCCTTAACCTAAACGTAACCTTAACCCTTACCCTAAACCTAAGCCTAACCCTAATCCCTTACCCTTATCCTAATCCTAACCCGAACCCTAACCCTAACCCCTAACACTAAACACGAACAGAAAACCTAACCCTAACCCTAACCCTTACCCTTACACTAACCCTAACCCTAAATTTAACCCCAACGCTAAAACCTAAACCCTAACACTTACCCTAACCCCAACCCTTACCCTAAGCATAAAACTTACCATTACCCCTAACTCTAACCCCTAACCCTAACCCTAACCCTTATCCTAACCCTAAACTTAAAACTTAACCTAACCCTAACACTAACACCCTAACACCTAACATTAACCCTTACCCTAACCCTAAGGACTAACACTAACCCTAACCCTAACCATAACCCTAACCCTTACCCTAACCCTAACCCTAACCACTAACCCTAACCCTTACCCTCTAACCTAACCCTAAACCTAACCGTAAACTCTAACCCTTACCCCTAACCTAACCCTAACCTAAACCCTTAACACTACCCTAACCCTAACCTAACCCTACCCTTACCCTAACCCTAACCCTACCTAACCTTACCCTAACCCTAACCCTTACCCTTACCCTAACCCTACCTAACTACCCTTAACCCTAAACCTAACCCTAACCCTAACCCTAACCCTAACCCTTACCCTTACCCTAACACCCTAACCCTAAACCTTACCCTAAACCTAAACTTAACCCTAACACCTTAACCCTTATCTTACCCTTAACCCAAACCCTAAACCCTAACACTTACCCTAAACCCA